>NW_027415178.1:0-10306 GCF_964106895.1 Numenius arquata
ACTCACACAGCCCCCCCACACCCCCCCCCGTCCCCCCCCAAATCTCCCCAAACCCCCTCCCCCCCCCCCCCCCCCCCCCCCCTCCACCTGCATCTCCCCCACTTGGGGGGGGACACATGAGGTCAGAACCCCCCCCCCCCCCAACCACCCCATAGCCCCCCCCAAACCTTTTCTGCCCCACACCCTGCCCCACAGAAGCCCCTTAAGGGTCCCTGCCCCATAGAAGCCCCTTAGGGGTCCCTGCCCCACACCCTACCCCACAGAAGGGACCCAGGGGTCCCTGCCCCACACCCTGCCCCATAGAAGCCCCTTAGGGGTCCCTGCCCCACACCCTGCCCCACAGAAGAGCCCCCAGGGGTCCCTGCCCCACACCCTGCCCCATAGAAGGCCCCTTAAGGGTCCCTGCCCCACAACCTGCCCCACAGAAGAGCCCCCCCAGGGGTCCCTGCCCCACAGAAGAGCCCCCAGGGGTCCCTACCCCACACCCTGCCCCATAGAAGGCCCCCAGGGGTCCCTGCCCCACACCCTGCCCCATAGAAGGCCCCCAGGGGTCCCTGCCCCACAGAAGAGCCCCCCAGGGGTCCCTGCCCCATAGAAGAGCCCCCCAGGGGTCCCTGCCCCACAACCTGCCCCACAGAAGAGCCCCCAGGGGTCCCTACCCCACACCCTGCCCCATAGAAGGCCCCCAGGGGTCCCTGCCCCACACCCTGCCCCACAGAAGGGACCCAAGCATCCCTCTAAGGAAGGACCCAGGCATCCCCCAGGGAAGTCACCCAGGTACCCCCCAAAGGAAGGCCCCCAGGGCTCCCTGCCCCACACCCTGCCCCATAGAAGAGCCTCAGGGGTCCCTGCCCCACACCCTGCCCCATAGAAGGCCCCCAGGGGTCCCTGCCCCACAGAAGGGAGCCAAGCATCCCTCTAAGGAAGGACCCAGGCATCCTCCAGGGAAGTCACCCAGGTACCCCCCAAAGGAAGGCCCCCAGGGCTCCCTGCCCCACACCCTGCCCCATAGAAGAGCCCCAGGGGTCCCTGCCCCACACCCTGCCCCATAGAAGGCCCCCAGGGCTCCCTGCCCCACAGAAGGGAGCCAAGCATCCCTCTAAGGAAGGACCCAGGCATCCCCCAGGGAAGTCACCTAGGTACCCCCCAAAGGAAGGCCCCCAGGGGTCCCTGCCCCACACCCTGCCCATAGAAGAGCCTCAGGGGTCCCTGCCCCACACCCTGCCCCACAGAAGAGCCCCACCTTGCGCTTGCGGGCCACCAGGCTGGCGGCGGTGATGAGCTGGATGGCGTAACGCAGGGAGGTCTCCAGCCCGATGCGGGTCAGCACCGAGTAGGCGTCTTCCGTCATCTCCACGTCCTCCTCCTCGCACCTGGGGGGCGCCCCACGGGTTGGGGGGCACCCCACGGGTTGGGGGGCAGCCGGGGGGAAGGGGCACCGAGGGGTTGGGGAGCATCCCAAGGGGTTGGGGGGCACCCAGAAATCGGTGGGAGGCACCCACAAAGCACTCAGGGGGGTGTTGGACGTGGCTTCTCCCCACCACTTGGGGGTCGATGTGGGGCGGGGGGGCAGGGGGGGCATGGGGGGTCCGGGGGGGTCTGGGGGTGGGCAGAAATTGGGGGGAGGCCCAGAAATCGGGGGGGGAGGCACCCACAAAGCACTCAGGGGTGCGTTGAAGGTGGCTTCTCCCAACCCTTGGGGGTCGACGTGGGGCTGGGGGGGGGGGCAGGGGGGGCACTGGGGGGTTCAGGGGGGGTCTGGGGGTGGAGGGGGTGGGGGGGAGGGCCAGAAATCAGGGGGGGGGACACCCAGAAATCGGGGGGGGCACCCACAAAGCACTCAGGGGGGGTGTTGGACGTGGCTTCTCCCACCCCTTGGGGGTCGACGTGGGGCTGGGGGGGGGGGGCAGGGGGGGCACTGGGGGGGTCTGGGGGTGGAGGGGTGGGGGGGGAGGCCCAGAAATCAGGGGGGGGACACCCAGAAATCGGGGGGGCACCCACAAAGCACTCAGGGGGGTGTTGGACGTGGCTTCTCCCACCCCTTGGGGGTCAACGTGGGGCTGGGGGGGGGGCAGGGGGGGCACTGGGGGGGTCTGGGGGGGATTGGGGGTGTCTTTTTTTTTGGGGGGGGGGGTGTCCCACCTGATTTTGAGGATCTGCTTGGTCTCCTTGTCGCTGTAGGGGGAGGTGGAGATGATGAGGAGACGGTCGAGGAGATCGATGGGAAGCCCGTGGGGGCTTTGGTAGTTGGTTCCTCGAATCCTGAAAAGAGGGGGGGGGGTGTCAAAAAAGGGTTCCCCCCCCAGGAATGTTTCTCCCCCCCCCCTACCCCAAGCCCACCGGGTGATGCCGCGGTTGGTGGCCATGATGAGGACGGGGGCCATGTCGCTCTCCAGCGCCCGGTTGAGGAAGGAGAAACACTCGATGTCCAACATGTGAACCTCGTCGATGAATAAAACCTGGCGGGGGGGGGACGGACACACAAAAGGGGTGGGGGGTGGTTATGGGGGGTTTTAGAGTCACACACACACCCCCCCCTCAAAAAAAAAAAAAAAACTCACCCCGGGGATGACTTCGGCTTTGCCTTCCTCCCGCCACTCGGCAACTTTGGCGTTGATCTGCTCCCGCACCTCCATCTTGATCTCCCCCGTGTCGCCTGGCGGGGGGGGGCAAAACGGGGGGGGGAAGTCAGAAAGGCTCGGGGGGGGGGGGTCTGGGGGGGCTATGGGGGGTCGGGGGGGTGTATGGGGGGTTTTGAGGGGGTTGTGGGGGGGTCTAGGGGTGGTTATGGGAAGGGATCTGGGGGCTGGGGGGGTCATGGGGGGCCCTGGGGGGGGGTTAGGTGGGCTGGGAGGGGGGAGGGGGGGCTATGGGGGGGTCCAGGGATGGTTATGGGGAGGGATCTGGGGGCTGGGGGGGCCCTGGGGGGCCCTGGGGGGGGGTTAGGGGGGCTGGGAGGGGGTCGGGGGGGCTATGGGGGGGTCCAGGGATGGTTATGGGGAGGGATCTGGGGGCTGGGGGGGTCATGGGGGGCCCTGGGGGAGGGTTAGGTGGGCTGGGAGGGGGTCGGGGGGGGCTATGGGGGGAGTTAGGGGGGCTGGGAGGGGGTCAGGGGGGTCAGGAGGGGTTACGGGGGGTCTAGGGGTGGTTATGGGGAGGGATCTGGGGGCTGGGGGGGCCCTGGGGGACCCTGGGCGGGGGTTAGGTGGGCTGGGAGGGGGTCGGGGGGGCTATGGGGGGGTCTAGGGGTGGTTATGGGGAGGGATCTGGGGACTGGGGGGGCCCTGGGGGGGGGTTAGGGGGGCTGGGAGGGGATCAGGGGGGGCTATGGGGGGGTCTAGGGGTGGTTATGGGGAGGGATCTAGGGGCTGGAGGGGCCCTGGGGGGGCTATGGGGGGAGTTAGGGGGGCTGGGAAGGAGTCGGGGGGGGTATGGGGGGGGCCTAGGGGTGGTTATGGGGAGGATCTGGGGGCTGGGGGGGCACAGGTGGGGTCTGGGGGGGACTATGGGGGCTCGGGGGGGTAGAGTAGGGGCGGGGGGGCTATGGGTGTTTATGGGGGTTGGAAGAGGGTCTGGGGGGGCTATGGGGGGGGCTAGGGCAGCTGGGGGGTGGTATCTGGGGGTTATGGGGCAGGTATGGGGCAGATGTGGGGCAAAGAGATCTATCCTGGGCTGGATAAGGAGCAGTTTGGGGCTCCCAGGAGCAGTCGGGGGGGTAAAAAGGGCACTTATAGGGCAGCTATGGGGCAGGTGTGGGGCAGCTGTGGGGCAGGTGTGCGGCAGGTGTGGGGCAGAGAGATCTACCCAAGAGCACGATGAACCCCTGGGCTGGATACGAGACAGTTTGGGGCTCCCAGGAGCAGTCAGGGAGGTAAAAAGGGCACTTATGGGGCAGATGTGGGGCAGATGTGGGGCAGGTGTGGGACGGGGGATCTATCCAAGAGCACAATGAACTCCTGGGCTGGATAAGGGGCAGTTTGGGGCTCCCAGGAGCAGTTGGGGGGGCAAAAAGGGCACTTATAGGGCAGGTGTGGGGCAGCTATGGGGCAGGTGTGGGGCAGCTGTGGGGCAGCTGTGGGGCAGGTGTGGGACGGGGGATCTATCCAAGAGCACAATGAACTCCTGGGCTGGATAAGGGGCAGTTTGGGGCTCCCAGGAGCAGTCGGGGGGGGGTAAAAAGGGCACTTATGGGGCAGCTATGGGGCAGGTGTGGGGCAGGTGTGGGGCAGCCGTGAGACAGGGAGATCTACCCAAGAGCACGATGAACCCCTGGGCTGGATACGAGACAGTTTGGGGCTCCCAGGAGCAGTCGGGGGGGCAAAAAGGGCACTTATGGGGCAGGTGTGGGGCAGGTGTGGGGCAGGTGTGGGACGGGGGATCTATCCAAGAGCACAATGAACTCCTGGGCTGGATAAGGGGCAGTTTGGGGCTCCCAGGAGCAGTCGGGGGCGGTAAAAAGGGCACTTATAGGGCAGCTATGGGGCAGGTGTGGGGCAGCTGTGGGGCAGGTGTGGGGCAGCTATGGAGCAGGTGTGGGGCAGCTGTGGGGCAGCTGTGGGACGGGGGATCTATCCAAGAGCACAATGAACCCCTGGGCTGGATAAGGGGCAGTTTGGGGCTCCCAGGAGCAGTCGGGGGGGGTAAAAAGGGCACTTATGGGGCAGGTGTGGGGCAGGTGTGGGGCAGGTGTGGGGCAGGTGTGGGGCAGGCGTGGGGCAGGTGTGGGGCAGACCTGAGAAGAGAGCGAGGAAGCCCTGGGTGCGGCTGTTGATGACGTCGATCTCGTGGAGGGAAACGGTGTGAACCACCTCCTTCCGCTTCTGCAGCTCCCCGTCGGGGCACTGCACGAACTTCGTCTGGGGGGGGACACACAATTAAAACAAGGGGTTCAGGGGCACCCCCAAACCCCTCTCTTGCCCCACAAGTGCGCTCCCCCTGCCCCATAAGTGCCCCCTCCCTCCGAGTCCCACCTGTGGCCCCATAGCGTCGTAGTCCCGTGCCCGGGTGAAGGAGCGCCCCAGTTTGGAGATCTTCCCCGTGGCCTTGTCGATGGTGATGACGTCCCTGGCGAAGGGGGGGGGGGGGAAACCAGCCTTATTTTGGGGTGTCCCCCCCCCATTTTGGGGTGTCCCCTCCCTTTAGGGTGCCCCCACCCCTTTTAGGGTCCCCCCCACCCCGATTTTGGGGTCGTCCCCACCCTATTTTGCCACCCGCCTCCCCTTTTCTAGGCTCCCCCTGCTTCGTTTTGGGACCTAATTTTACCCTGGATCCCCCCCCCAGTTTTTGGGGTTCCCCCCACTTTTGGGGTCCCCCCCACCCCTTTAGGGTGCCCCCACCCCTTTAGGGTGCCCCCACCCCTTTTAGGGTCCCCCCCACCCCGATTTTGGGGTCCTCCCCACCCCATTTTGCTCCCCCCCCATCCTTTTCTGGGCTCCCCCTGCCCCATTTCAAGACCTAATTTCCTCTGCATCACCCCCATTTTTGGGGTGCCTCCCCCAAAATTTCGGGGTCCCCCCCATTTTTGGGGTCTCCCCCCAATTTCGGGGTCCCTCACCCTAATTTTGCCCCCCCCCCGGGGCTCTCCCTCCCCCATTTCAGGACCTCATTTTCGCCTGGATACCCCCTAGGTTTTGAGATTCCCCCCTCAGAATTTCACGGTCCCCCCAGATTTCGGGGTGTCCCCCCCCCCCCCCCAAGATTTGGGGGTGCCCCCCCCCCCCCCCGACTCACCCCGCCTGAACCTTCTCTTTCGTCAGGGACTCGATCATTTTGGTGCCCAAATCATAAATGGTCTCCATTTCCGTCGTCTTCAACGTCAGCTTCCCCACCTTCGTGCCCTGGGGGGTGGGTGGGGGGGACCCCAAGGGGTTTTTGGGGGGGCTCCAAGGTTTTGGGGGGGCCCGAGAGGTTTTGGGGTGAGGTCTAAGGGGGGGGCAAGGGGTTCTCGGGGAGGCCTGAGGGGTTTTGGGGAGCCCTGAGAGGGTTTTAGAGGGGGCCTGAGGGAGTCGAGGGGGGGGCTGAGGGTTTTTTGGGGGGCCCGAAAGGTTTTGGGGGGGTCTGAGGGGGGGGAAAGGGGTTTTGGGGGGGGGCCTGAGGGGGGGGAAAGGGCTTTTGGGGGGGGGGGCTGAGGGTGTTCTGGAGGGCCCTGAGGGGATCTGGGGGGGGGCCGAGAGATTTTGGGGTAGGTCTGAGGGGACAGGCCAAGGGGTTTTGGGGGGCGCCTGAGGGGGGGCCCCCCAAAAGGTTTTGGGGGGGGCCTGAGGGTTTGTGGGGGGGCCCTGAGGCATTATGGGAGACGGTAGGGGGGTTTTGGGGGGCCCTGAGGGGGTTTGAGGGCGGGTGGGGGGGTTGTGGGGCCCCAAGGGGTTTTGGGGGGGACCCGAGAGGTTTCTGGGGGGGGGTCTGAGAGGGGGGGGTTTGGGGTGTCCCAAGAGATTTTGGGGTGCTGGGGAGGATTTTTGGGGTGCTGGGGAGGATTTTTGGGTGTCCCGAGGGATTTTGGGGGTGCTGGAAGGGAATTGGGGCCCCAAGAGGTTTTGGGGGGGACCTGAGAGGTTTCGGTGGGAGGGGTCTGAGAGGGGGTTTTTGGGGTGTCCCAAGAGATTTTGGGGTGCTGGGGAGGATTTTTGGGGCGCTGGGGAGGATTTTAGGGTGTCCCGAGGGATTTTGGGGGTGCTGGAAGGGAATTGGGGCCCCAAGAGGTTTTGGGGGGGACCCGAGAGGTTTCGGGGGGAGGGGTCTGAGAGGGGGTTTTTGGGGTGTCCCAAGAGATTTTTAGGGTGCTGGGGGGGACATTTTTGGGGTGCTCCTCTCAGCACCTGATCAATTTGATAGATTTTTTTGGGTGCTGCGAAAGATTTCAACACAACCCGAAAGATTTTCGGGGCGCTGTGGAAGATTTTGGGCTGCTGGGGAAGGACTTGGGGGTGCCCCAAGGGATTTTTGGGGTGTCCTAAGGGATTTTAGGGTGCCAGGGGGGATGATTTTAGGGGTACCCCCCCCCCCGTTTTTCTTACCGTGCCCGTGGCCGGCCGATCGATCTGCACCTCCACCACCTCCCCTTCGATGATCTCCGTCTCCTCCCTGCAAGGAACGTGTCCCCCCCCAAATCCCCTTTAATAAATTCCTCCCCCCCCCCCCAGAAAAAAAAAAAAAAAACTCTAATAGGGGATGGGGAGGGGGGGGGCACCCCAAAAAAAGGTGTGGGGGGGCCGCTGACTTGATGCGGACGCCGATGGAGCGGCGGAAAGCCTGGGTGAGGGCCTCGGTGCGACTCATCTCCAGGGAGAAGATCTCGCTGCCGGCGATGGCGGTGAAGGGGGTGTCGGGCCCCAAAGCCTGCGCCATCCCTGGGAAGGGGGGGGGACACGGGGGACACACACATAAAACATTTTAGGATGGTAATAAAGTCATTAAAGTAGGTGACAAAATAGGGGGGGGGACACACACATAAAGGTTTCCAGACCCATAGCGATGGCGGTTTTGCCGGTGCCGGGTTGGCCGGCGATGAGGACGGCCCGACCGGCGATTTTGCCTTCTTTAATCATCTCCAAAATGACGCCGGCGGCGCGACGGGCGGCTAATTGACCCACCATCCCTTGGGATACCTGCGGGGGGATTAAAAAAGGGGGGGGGGGCATGTAAAGAGGGGGGGGGGCCCCTGTCTCTCCTTCCCCCCCCCCCCCCCCCCCTCCTTGTCTCCCCTCCGTCGCCATTACCTGACGGGGCTCCAGGGCGTCATCCAGGCCCAGGCCGCGGATGTGGGAGTGGGCACCTAAAATGGCGGACGGGGTGGGTGTGGGGGGGGGAAACGGGGGGAGGACCCCCCCCCCAAATTGAGGTGGGACCCTCCCCCCGCAAATAGAGGTGGGAATCCCCCCAAATTGAGGTGGGAATCCCCCCCAAAATGGAAGCCAGAAGCCCCCCAAAATGGGAAAGGGGAAGCCCTCAAATTGAAGTGGGACGCCCCACAAAATGGAAGATTTGGGGGGGGGTTGCACCCCTAAACAGAGGTGGGACCCCCCCCCAAATTGAAGTGGGACCCCCCCGAAATGGAAGTTTGGAAGGAGTACACCCCTAAACAAAGGGTGGGACCACCCCCAAATAGAGGTGGGGACCCCCCCCACAAATTGAAGTGGGACCCCCCAAAATGGAAGTTTGGGGGGGGTGCACCCCTAAACAGAGGTGGGACCCCCCCCCCAAATCGAACCAGGACCCCCCTGAAACGGAAGTTCGGGGAGGGGGGGGGTACATCCCTAAATAGAGGCGGGAATCCCTCCAAATTGAGGTGGGAATCCTCCCAAATGGAAGTTTGGAAGGAGTACACCCCTAAACAAAGGTGGGACCCCCCCCCAAATTGAAGTGGGACCCCCCCGAAATGGAAGTTTGGAAGGAGTACACCCTAAACAAAGGTGGGACCCCACCAAATAGAGGTGGGACCCACCACAAATAGAGGTGGGAATCCCCGAAATGGAGGTTGGGGGGGGTACACCCCTAAATAGAGGTGGGACCCCCACCCCAAATTGAAGTGGGACCCTCCAAATGGAAGTTTGGGGGGGGCACACCCCTAAATAGAGATGGGACCCCCCCAAATTGAGGTGGTGAATCCATTGAAATGAAATACGTTTACTTATATGTTATTTATAAATATATTTTTGTATATATTTATTTACTGTCTCTATTTAGGGTACACCCCTAAATAGAAGGTGGGACCCCTCCCAAAATGGAGGTGGGCCCCCCCCCAAGTGGGGGGGACAAGACACCCTTACATTGAGGTGGGACCCCCTCAAATCAAAGTGAGACACCCCCAAATGGAGTTGGGAATCCCCAAAGGAAGGTGGGACCCCCTTGAAATGGAGAGTTTGGGGGGGCTACACCCCTAAATTGCAGTAGGACCCCCCCCCAATTGAGATGGGAATCCCCAAAGAGAGGAGGGCCCCCCCCAAATTGAAGTGGGACCCCCCCCAAATTGACGTGGGAACCCCCCCAGAAAGCAGGTTTGGGGGGGTACACCCCTAAATTCAGGTGCCCCCCCCCAAAGGGAAATGGGACCCCCCACCAATGGACATGGGACCCCCACCAGAAAGCAAGTTTGAAGGGGTACACCCCTAAGTTGAGATGGGACCCCCCCAAAATGGAGATGGCAATCCTCAAAGGGAGGTGGGACCCCCTCAAAATGAAGAGTTTGGGGGGGTACACCCCTAAATTGAGGTGGGACCCCCTCCCAAAGTGTTGGCGATGGTGGGGACTCCCCTAAATGGGAGGGGGGGACACCCCCAAATTGGGGGGGAGCCCCCCGCTCGGTGCTCACCGATGCGCTCGATCCTGGTGACATCTCGCACCTCGGGCACCTTCGTGTCTTGGGGGGGGGGGGATGGGACACAATGAAGGGGGTTAACAGGGGGCCCCCCCCAAAAGTCCCCCCCCAGCCCCTACAACATTCTCAGAGTACCCAAACCATCAGAGCCCCCCGGACCCCCTAAATCCCCTCAGGGCCCCCCAAAATTCCCTCAGGAACCCCCAAGGTCCTCCCCATCCCTCAGATGTCTCTCCCTGCCCTGGATGCCCCCAAGTGTACCCCAGAACCCCCCCCAGCCCCTCACAACCCCCCTGGACCCCCCCAAATCCCCTCAGGGAACCCACAAAACCCCACGGATGCCCCAAATCCCCTCAGAAACCCCCGTCCTCCCCATCCCCTCAGAGCTCTGCCCGCCCCCCCCCCAAATCCCCCCAGGATGCCCTCATGACCCCCCCCGGACCCCCTAAATCCCCTTAGGGAACCCCCAGATCCCCTAAGGGCCCCCAAGTTCCCCTCAGAACCCCCACCCAGCTCCTCACGACCCCCCGGCCCCCCCCCATGTCCCCTCAGGAACCCCTCAAGTTCTCCCCATCCCCTCAGAGCTCCCCCCGCCCCCCCAAGTCCCCCAGGATCCCGCCAAGACCCCCCCAGCCCCTCACGAGCCCCCCGGACCCCCCTCCAAATTCTCTCACGACCCCCCCGGCCCTCCCCAAATCCCCTCAGGGAACCCCCAAACCACCCTGGACCCCCTAAATCCCCTCAGGCCCCCCAAGTTCCCCTCAGAACCCCCCCCCCCCCCCATTCCCTCTGAGCCCACCCGGACGCCCCGAGTCCCCCCCAGGATCCCCGCCCGGAACCCCCCCATCCCTCACGATCCCCCCGGGCCTCCACAAATCCTCTCAAAACCCCCCCGGACCCCCCCAGGCCCCCCCACCCCGACCCCGCACCGCCGTTGCCATGGCGCCGCTCTCCCCGCGCTGCCCTCGCGCTCCGGCGGAAGTGGCGCGG
>NW_027415179.1:0-10960 GCF_964106895.1 Numenius arquata
GGTGGTGCGGGGCAGGGGGGGTGTTTGTTGGCGGGTGGGGGTGGGGGCTGTGGGGCCGTGTCGGGGTGCGGGAGGGGGGTGTCGGGGGCAGGAGAGGGCTGCTGTGGGGCAAAGGGGTGCCTACGGCCATACCACCCTGAGAACGCCCGATCTCGTCCGATCTCGGAAGCTAAGCAGGGTCGGGCCCGGTTAGTACTTGGATGGGAGACCGCCTGGGAATACCGGGTGCTGTAGGCTTTTGCCCGTCGGGGGGGTGGAGGGCTGAGCATGGTTTTGGTGGGGTGGGTGTGTTGGGAGGGGGGCGGTGGTGCGGGGCAGGGGGGGTGTTTGTTGGCGGGTGGGGGTGGGGGCTGTGGGGCCGTGTCGGGGTGCGGGAGGGGGGTGTCGGGGGCAGGAGAGGGCTGCTGTGGGGCAAAGGGGTGCCTACGGCCATACCACCCTGAGAACGCCCGATCTCGTCCGATCTCGGAAGCTAAGCAGGGTCGGGCCCGGTTAGTACTTGGATGGGAGACCGCCTGGGAATACCGGGTGCTGTAGGCTTTTGCCCGTCGGGGGGGTGGAGGGCTGAGCATGGTTTTGGTGGGGTGGGTGTGTTGGGAGGGGGGCGGTGGTGCGGGGCAGGGGGGGTGTTTGTTGGCGGGTGGGGGTGGGGGCTGTGGGGCCGTGTCGGGGTGCGGGAGGGGGGTGTCGGGGGCAGGAGAGGGCTGCTGTGGGGCAAAGGGGTGCCTACGGCCATACCACCCTGAGAACGCCCGATCTCGTCCGATCTCGGAAGCTAAGCAGGGTCGGGCCCGGTTAGTACTTGGATGGGAGACCGCCTGGGAATACCGGGTGCTGTAGGCTTTTGCCCGTCGGGGGGGTGGAGGGCTGAGCATGGTTTTGGTGGGGTGGGTGTGTTGGGAGGGGGGCGGTGGTGCGGGGCAGGGGGGGTGTTTGTTGGCGGGTGGGGGTGGGGGCTGTGGGGCCGTGTCGGGGTGCGGGAGGGGGGTGTCGGGGGCAGGAGAGGGCTGCTGTGGGGCAAAGGGGCGCCTACGGCCATACCACCCTGAGAACGCCCGATCTCGTCCGATCTCGGAAGCTAAGCAGGGTCGGGCCCGGTTAGTACTTGGATGGGAGACCGCCTGGGAATACCGGGTGCTGTAGGCTTTTGCCCGTCGGGGGGGTGGAGGGCTGAGCATGGTTTTGGTGGGGTGGGTGTGTTGGGAGGGGGGCGGTGGTGCGGGGCAGGGGGGGTGTTTGTTGGCGGGTGGGGGTGGGGGCTGTGGGGCCGTGTCGGGGGGCGGGAGGGGGGTGTCGGGGGCAGGAGAGGGCTGCTGTGGGGCAAAGGGGTGCCTACGGCCATACCACCCTGAGAACGCCCGATCTCGTCCGATCTCGGAAGCTAAGCAGGGTCGGGCCCGGTTAGTACTTGGATGGGAGACCGCCCGGGAATACCGGGTGCTGTAGGCTTTTGCCCGTCGGGGGGGTGGAGGGCTGAGCATGGTTTTGGTGGGGTGGGTGTGTTGGGAGGGGGGCGGTGGTGCGGGGCAAGGGGGGGTGTTTGTTGGCGGGTGGGGGTGGGGGCTGTGGGGCCGTGTCGGGGTGCGGGAGGGGGGTGTCGGGGGCAGGAGAGGGCTGCTGTGGGGCAAAGGGGCGCCTACGGCCATACCACCCTGAGAACGCCCGATCTCGTCCGATCTCGGAAGCTAAGCAGGGTCGGGCCCGGTTAGTACTTGGATGGGAGACCGCCTGGGAATACCGGGTGCTGTAGGCTTTTGCCCGTCGGGGGGGTGGAGGGCTGAGCATGGTTTTGGTGGGGTGGGTGTGTTGGGAGGGGGGCGGTGGTGCGGGGCAGGGGGGGTGTTTGTTGGCGGGTGGGGGTGGGGGCTGTGGGGCCGTGTCGGGGTGCGGGAGGGGGGTGTCGGGGGCAGGAGAGGGCTGCTGTGGGGCAAAGGGGCGCCTACGGCCATACCACCCTGAGAACGCCCGATCTCGTCCGATCTCGGAAGCTAAGCAGGGTCGGGCCCGGTTAGTACTTGGATGGGAGACCGCCTGGGAATACCGGGTGCTGTAGGCTTTTGCCCGTCGGGGGGGTGGAGGGCTGAGCATGGTTTTGGTGGGGTGGGTGTGTTGGGAGGGGGGCGGTGGTGCGGGGCAGGGGGGGTGTTTGTTGGCGGGTGGGGGTGGGGGCTGTGGGGCCGTGTCGGGGTGCGGGAGGGGGGTGTCGGGGGCAGGAGAGGGCTGCTGTGGGGCAAAGGGGTGCCTACGGCCATACCACCCTGAGAACGCCCGATCTCGTCCGATCTCGGAAGCTAAGCAGGGTCGGGCCCGGTTAGTACTTGGATGGGAGACCGCCTGGGAATACCGGGTGCTGTAGGCTTTTGCCCGTCGGGGGGGTGGAGGGCTGAGCATGGTTTTGGTGGGGTGGGTGTGTTGGGAGGGGGGCGGTGGTGCGGGGCAGAGGGGGGGTGTTTGTTGGCGGGTGGGGGTGGGGGCTGTGGGGCCGTGTCGGGGTGCGGGAGGGGGGTGTCGGGGGCAGGAGAGGGCTGCTGTGGGGCAAAGGGGCGCCTACGGCCATACCACCCTGAGAACGCCCGATCTCGTCCGATCTCGGAAGCTAAGCAGGGTCGGGCCCGGTTAGTACTTGGATGGGAGACCGCCTGGGAATACCGGGTGCTGTAGGCTTTTGCCCGTCGGGGGGGTGGAGGGCTGAGCATGGTTTTGGTGGGGTGGGTGTGTTGGGAGGGGGGCGGTGGTGCGGGGCAGGGGGGGTGTTTGTTGGCGGGTGGGGGTGGGGGCTGTGGGGCCGTGTCGGGGTGCGGGAGGGGGGTGTCGGGGGCAGGAGAGGGCTGCTGTGGGGCAAAGGGGTGCCTACGGCCATACCACCCTGAGAACGCCCGATCTCGTCCGATCTCGGAAGCTAAGCAGGGTCGGGCCCGGTTAGTACTTGGATGGGAGACCGCCTGGGAATACCGGGTGCTGTAGGCTTTTGCCCGTCGGGGGGGTGGAGGGCTGAGCATGGTTTTGGTGGGGTGGGTGTGTTGGGAGGGGGGCGGTGGTGCGGGGCAGGGGGGGTGTTTGTTGGCGGGTGGGGGTGGGGGCTGTGGGGCCGTGTCGGGGTGCGGGAGGGGGGTGTCGGGGGCAGGAGAGGGCTGCTGTGGGGCAAAGGGGTGCCTACGGCCATACCACCCTGAGAACGCCCGATCTCGTCCGATCTCGGAAGCTAAGCAGGGTCGGGCCCGGTTAGTACTTGGATGGGAGACCGCCTGGGAATACCGGGTGCTGTAGGCTTTTGCCCGTCGGGGGGGTGGAGGGCTGAGCATGGTTTTGGTGGGGTGGGTGTGTTGGGAGGGGGGCGGTGGTGCGGGGCAGGGGGGGTGTTTGTTGGCGGGTGGGGGTGGGGGCTGTGGGGCCGTGTCGGGGTGCGGGAGGGGGGTGTCGGGGGCAGGAGAGGGCTGCTGTGGGGCAAAGGGGTGCCTACGGCCATACCACCCTGAGAACGCCCGATCTCGTCCGATCTCGGAAGCTAAGCAGGGTCGGGCCCGGTTAGTACTTGGATGGGAGACCGCCTGGGAATACCGGGTGCTGTAGGCTTTTGCCCGTCGGGGGGGTGGAGGGCTGAGCATGGTTTTGGTGGGGTGGGTGTGTTGGGAGGGGGGCGGTGGTGCGGGGCAGGGGGGGTGTTTGTTGGCGGGTGGGGGTGGGGGCTGTGGGGCCGTGTCGGGGTGCGGGAGGGGGGTGTCGGGGGCAGGAGAGGGCTGCTGTGGGGCAAAGGGGCGCCTACGGCCATACCACCCTGAGAACGCCCGATCTCGTCCGATCTCGGAAGCTAAGCAGGGTCGGGCCCGGTTAGTACTTGGATGGGAGACCGCCTGGGAATACCGGGTGCTGTAGGCTTTTGCCCGTCGGGGGGGTGGAGGGCTGAGCATGGTTTTGGTGGGGTGGGTGTGTTGGGAGGGGGGCGGTGGTGCGGGGCAGGGGGGGTGTTTGTTGGCGGGTGGGGGTGGGGGCTGTGGGGCCGTGTCGGGGGGCGGGAGGGGGGTGTCGGGGGCAGGAGAGGGCTGCTGTGGGGCAAAGGGGCGCCTACGGCCATACCACCCTGAGAACGCCCGATCTCGTCCGATCTCGGAAGCTAAGCAGGGTCGGGCCCGGTTAGTACTTGGATGGGAGACCGCCCGGGAATACCGGGTGCTGTAGGCTTTTGCCCGTCGGGGGGGTGGAGGGCTGAGCATGGTTTTGGTGGGGTGGGTGTGTTGGGAGGGGGGCGGTGGTGCGGGGCAAGGGGGGGTGTTTGTTGGCGGGTGGGGGTGGGGGCTGTGGGGCCGTGTCGGGGTGCGGGAGGGGGGTGTCGGGGGCAGGAGAGGGCTGCTGTGGGGCAAAGGGGCGCCTACGGCCATACCACCCTGAGAACGCCCGATCTCGTCCGATCTCGGAAGCTAAGCAGGGTCGGGCCCGGTTAGTACTTGGATGGGAGACCGCCTGGGAATACCGGGTGCTGTAGGCTTTTGCCCGTCGGGGGGGTGGAGGGCTGAGCATGGTTTTGGTGGGGTGGGTGTGTTGGGAGGGGGGCGGTGGTGCGGGGCAGGGGGGGTGTTTGTTGGCGGGTGGGGGTGGGGGCTGTGGGGCCGTGTCGGGGTGCGGGAGGGGGGTGTCGGGGGCAGGAGAGGGCTGCTGTGGGGCAAAGGGGCGCCTACGGCCATACCACCCTGAGAACGCCCGATCTCGTCCGATCTCGGAAGCTAAGCAGGGTCGGGCCCGGTTAGTACTTGGATGGGAGACCGCCTGGGAATACCGGGTGCTGTAGGCTTTTGCCCGTCGGGGGGGTGGAGGGCTGAGCATGGTTTTGGTGGGGTGGGTGTGTTGGGAGGGGGGCGGTGGTGCGGGGCAGGGGGGGTGTTTGTTGGCGGGTGGGGGTGGGGGCTGTGGGGCCGTGTCGGGGGGCGGGAGGGGGGTGTCGGGGGCAGGAGAGGGCTGCTGTGGGGCAAAGGGGCGCCTACGGCCATACCACCCTGAGAACGCCCGATCTCGTCCGATCTCGGAAGCTAAGCAGGGTCGGGCCCGGTTAGTACTTGGATGGGAGACCGCCTGGGAATACCGGGTGCTGTAGGCTTTTGCCCGTCGGGGGGGTGGAGGGCTGAGCATGGTTTTGGTGGGGTGGGTGTGTTGGGAGGGGGGCGGTGGTGCGGGGCAGGGGGGGTGTTTGTTGGCGGGTGGGGGTGGGGGCTGTGGGGCCGTGTCGGGGTGCGGGAGGGGGGTGTCGGGGGCAGGAGAGGGCTGCTGTGGGGCAAAGGGGCGCCTACGGCCATACCACCCTGAGAACGCCCGATCTCGTCCGATCTCGGAAGCTAAGCAGGGTCGGGCCCGGTTAGTACTTGGATGGGAGACCGCCTGGGAATACCGGGTGCTGTAGGCTTTTGCCCGTCGGGGGGGTGGAGGGCTGAGCATGGTTTTGGTGGGGTGGGTGTGTTGGGAGGGGGGCGGTGGTGCAGGGCAGGGGGGGTGTTTGTTGGCGGGTGGGGGTGGGGGCTGTGGGGCCGTGTCGGGGTGCGGGAGGGGGGTGTCGGGGGCAGGAGAGGGCTGCTGTGGGGCAAAGGGGTGCCTACGGCCATACCACCCTGAGAACGCCCGATCTCGTCCGATCTCGGAAGCTAAGCAGGGTCGGGCCCGGTTAGTACTTGGATGGGAGACCGCCTGGGAATACCGGGTGCTGTAGGCTTTTGCCCGTCGGGGGGGTGGAGGGCTGAGCATGGTTTTGGTGGGGTGGGTGTGTTGGGAGGGGGGCGGTGGTGCGGGGCAGGGGGGGTGTTTGTTGGCGGGTGGGGGTGGGGGCTGTGGGGCCGTGTCGGGGTGCGGGAGGGGGGTGTCGGGGGCAGGAGAGGGCTGCTGTGGGGCAAAGGGGTGCCTACGGCCATACCACCCTGAGAACGCCCGATCTCGTCCGATCTCGGAAGCTAAGCAGGGTCGGGCCCGGTTAGTACTTGGATGGGAGACCGCCTGGGAATACCGGGTGCTGTAGGCTTTTGCCCGTCGGGGGGGTGGAGGGCTGAGCATGGTTTTGGTGGGGTGGGTGTGTTGGGAGGGGGGCGGTGGTGCGGGGCAGGGGGGGTGTTTGTTGGCGGGTGGGGGTGGGGGCTGTGGGGCCGTGTCGGGGTGCGGGAGGGGGGTGTCGGGGGCAGGAGAGGGCTGCTGTGGGGCAAAGGGGCGCCTACGGCCATACCACCCTGAGAACGCCCGATCTCGTCCGATCTCGGAAGCTAAGCAGGGTCGGGCCCGGTTAGTACTTGGATGGGAGACCGCCTGGGAATACCGGGTGCTGTAGGCTTTTGCCCGTCGGGGGGGTGGAGGGCTGAGCATGGTTTTGGTGGGGTGGGTGTGTTGGGAGGGGGGCGGTGGTGCGGGGCAGGGGGGGTGTTTGTTGGCGGGTGGGGGTGGGGGCTGTGGGGCCGTGTCGGGGTGCGGGAGGGGGGTGTCGGGGGCAGGAGAGGGCTGCTGTGGGGCAAAGGGGCGCCTACGGCCATACCACCCTGAGAACGCCCGATCTCGTCCGATCTCGGAAGCTAAGCAGGGTCGGGCCCGGTTAGTACTTGGATGGGAGACCGCCTGGGAATACCGGGTGCTGTAGGCTTTTGCCCGTCGGGGGGGTGGAGGGCTGAGCATGGTTTTGGTGGGGTGGGTGTGTTGGGAGGGGGGCGGTGGTGCGGGGCAGGGGGGGTGTTTGTTGGCGGGTGGGGGTGGGGGCTGTGGGGCCGTGTCGGGGTGCGGGAGGGGGGTGTCGGGGGCAGGAGAGGGCTGCTGTGGGGCAAAGGGGTGCCTACGGCCATACCACCCTGAGAACGCCCGATCTCGTCCGATCTCGGAAGCTAAGCAGGGTCGGGCCCGGTTAGTACTTGGATGGGAGACCGCCTGGGAATACCGGGTGCTGTAGGCTTTTGCCCGTCGGGGGGGTGGAGGGCTGAGCATGGTTTTGGTGGGGTGGGTGTGTTGGGAGGGGGGCGGTGGTGCGGGGCAGGGGGGGTGTTTGTTGGCGGGTGGGGGTGGGGGCTGTGGGGCCGTGTCGGGGTGCGGGAGGGGGGTGTCGGGGGCAGGAGAGGGCTGCTGTGGGGCAAAGGGGTGCCTACGGCCATACCACCCTGAGAACGCCCGATCTCGTCCGATCTCGGAAGCTAAGCAGGGTCGGGCCCGGTTAGTACTTGGATGGGAGACCGCCTGGGAATACCAGGTGCTGTAGGCTTTTGCCCGTCGGGGGGGTGGAGGGCTGAGCATGGTTTTGGTGGGGTGGGTGTGTTGGGAGGGGGGCGGTGGTGCGGGGCAGGGGGGGTGTTTGTTGGCGGGTGGGGGTGGGGGCTGTGGGGCCGTGTCGGGGTGCGGGAGGGGGGTGTCGGGGGCAGGAGAGGGCTGCTGTGGGGCAAAGGGGCGCCTACGGCCATACCACCCTGAGAACGCCCGATCTCGTCCGATCTCGGAAGCTAAGCAGGGTCGGGCCCGGTTAGTACTTGGATGGGAGACCGCCTGGGAATACCGGGTGCTGTAGGCTTTTGCCCGTCGGGGGGGTGGAGGGCTGAGCATGGTTTTGGTGGGGTGGGTGTGTTGGGAGGGGGGCGGTGGTGCGGGGCAGGGGGGGTGTTTGTTGGCGGGTGGGGGTGGGGGCTGTGGGGCCGTGTCGGGGTGCGGGAGGGGGGTGTCGGGGGCAGGAGAGGGCTGCTGTGGGGCAAAGGGGCGCCTACGGCCATACCACCCTGAGAACGCCCGATCTCGTCCGATCTCGGAAGCTAAGCAGGGTCGGGCCCGGTTAGTACTTGGATGGGAGACCGCCTGGGAATACCGGGTGCTGTAGGCTTTTGCCCGTCGGGGGGGTGGAGGGCTGAGCATGGTTTTGGTGGGGTGGGTGTGTTGGGAGGGGGGCGGTGGTGCGGGGCAGGGGGGGTGTTTGTTGGCGGGTGGGGGTGGGGGCTGTGGGGCCGTGTCGGGGTGCGGGAGGGGGGTGTCGGGGGCAGGAGAGGGCTGCTGTGGGGCAAAGGGGCGCCTACGGCCATACCACCCTGAGAACGCCCGATCTCGTCCGATCTCGGAAGCTAAGCAGGGTCGGGCCCGGTTAGTACTTGGATGGGAGACCGCCTGGGAATACCGGGTGCTGTAGGCTTTTGCCCGTCGGGGGGGTGGAGGGCTGAGCATGGTTTTGGTGGGGTGGGTGTGTTGGGAGGGGGGCGGTGGTGCGGGGCAGGGGGGGTGTTTGTTGGCGGGTGGGGGTGGGGGCTGTGGGGCCGTGTCGGGGTGCGGGAGGGGGGTGTCGGGGGCAGGAGAGGGCTGCTGTGGGGCAAAGGGGCGCCTACGGCCATACCACCCTGAGAACGCCCGATCTCGTCCGATCTCGGAAGCTAAGCAGGGTCGGGCCCGGTTAGTACTTGGATGGGAGACCGCCTGGGAATACCGGGTGCTGTAGGCTTTTGCCCGTCGGGGGGGTGGAGGGCTGAGCATGGTTTTGGTGGGGTGGGTGTGTTGGGAGGGGGGCGGTGGTGCGGGGCAGGGGGGGTGTTTGTTGGCGGGTGGGGGTGGGGGCTGTGGGGCCGTGTCGGGGGGCGGGAGGGGGGTGTCGGGGGCAGGAGAGGGCTGCTGTGGGGCAAAGGGGTGCCTACGGCCATACCACCCTGAGAACGCCCGATCTCGTCCGATCTCGGAAGCTAAGCAGGGTCGGGCCCGGTTAGTACTTGGATGGGAGACCGCCTGGGAATACCGGGTGCTGTAGGCTTTTGCCCGTCGGGGGGGTGGAGGGCTGAGCATGGTTTTGGTGGGGTGGGTGTGTTGGGAGGGGGGCGGTGGTGCGGGGCAAGGGGGGGTGTTTGTTGGCGGGTGGGGGTGGGGGCTGTGGGGCCGTGTCGGGGTGCGGGAGGGGGGTGTCGGGGGCAGGAGAGGGCTGCTGTGGGGCAAAGGGGCGCCTACGGCCATACCACCCTGAGAACGCCCGATCTCGTCCGATCTCGGAAGCTAAGCAGGGTCGGGCCCGGTTAGTACTTGGATGGGAGACCGCCCGGGAATACCGGGTGCTGTAGGCTTTTGCCCGTCGGGGGGGTGGAGGGCTGAGCATGGTTTTGGTGGGGTGGGTGTGTTGGGAGGGGGGCGGTGGTGCGGGGCAGGGGGGGTGTTTGTTGGCGGGTGGGGGTGGGGGCTGTGGGGCCGTGTCGGGGTGCGGGAGGGGGGTGTCGGGGGCAGGAGAGGGCTGCTGTGGGGCAAAGGGGCGCCTACGGCCATACCACCCTGAGAACGCCCGATCTCGTCCGATCTCGGAAGCTAAGCAGGGTCGGGCCCGGTTAGTACTTGGATGGGAGACCGCCTGGGAATACCGGGTGCTGTAGGCTTTTGCCCGTCGGGGGGGTGGAGGGCTGAGCATGGTTTTGGTGGGGTGGGTGTGTTGGGAGGGGGGCGGTGGTGCGGGGCAGGGGGGGTGTTTGTTGGCGGGTGGGGGTGGGGGCTGTGGGGCCGTGTCGGGGTGCGGGAGGGGGGTGTCGGGGGCAGGAGAGGGCTGCTGTGGGGCAAAGGGGCGCCTACGGCCATACCACCCTGAGAACGCCCGATCTCGTCCGATCTCGGAAGCTAAGCAGGGTCGGGCCCGGTTAGTACTTGGATGGGAGACCGCCTGGGAATACCGGGTGCTGTAGGCTTTTGCCCGTCGGGGGGGTGGAGGGCTGAGCATGGTTTTGGTGGGGTGGGTGTGTTGGGAGGGGGGCGGTGGTGCGGGGCAGGGGGGGTGTTTGTTGGCGGGTGGGGGTGGGGGCTGTGGGGCCGTGTCGGGGTGCGGGAGGGGGGTGTCGGGGGCAGGAGAGGGCTGCTGTGGGGCAAAGGGGTGCCTACGGCCATACCACCCTGAGAACGCCCGATCTCGTCCGATCTCGGAAGCTAAGCAGGGTCGGGCCCGGTTAGTACTTGGATGGGAGACCGCCTGGGAATACCGGGTGCTGTAGGCTTTTGCCCGTCGGGGGGGTGGAGGGCTGAGCATGGTTTTGGTGGGGTGGGTGTGTTGGGAGGGGGGCGGTGGTGCGGGGCAGGGGGGGTGTTTGTTGGCGGGTGGGGGTGGGGGCTGTGGGGCCGTGTCGGGGTGCGGGAGGGGGGTGTCGGGGGCAGGAGAGGGCTGCTGTGGGGCAAAGGGGTGCCTACGGCCATACCACCCTGAGAACGCCCGATCTCGTCCGATCTCGGAAGCTAAGCAGGGTCGGGCCCGGTTAGTACTTGGATGGGAGACCGCCTGGGAATACCGGGTGCTGTAGGCTTTTGCCCGTCGGGGGGGTGGAGGGCTGAGCATGGTTTTGGTGGGGTGGGTGTGTTGGGAGGGGGGCGGTGGTGCGGGGCAGGGGGGGTGTTTGTTGGCGGGTGGGGGTGGGGGCTGTGGGGCCGTGTCGGGGTGCGGGAGGGGGGTGTCGGGGGCAGGAGAGGGCTGCTGTGGGGCAAAGGGGCGCCTACGGCCATACCACCCTGAGAACGCCCGATCTCGTCCGATCTCGGAAGCTAAGCAGGGTCGGGCCCGGTTAGTACTTGGATGGGAGACCGCCTGGGAATACCGGGTGCTGTAGGCTTTTGCCCGTCGGGGGGGTGGAGGGCTGAGCATGGTTTTGGTGGGGTGGGTGTGTTGGGAGGGGGGCGGTGGTGCGGGGCAGGGGGGGTGTTTGTTGGCGGGTGGGGGTGGGGGCTGTGGGGCCGTGTCGGGGTGCGGGAGGGGGGTGTCGGGGGCAGGAGAGGGCTGCTGTGGGGCAAAGGGGCGCCTACGGCCATACCACCCTGAGAACGCCCGATCTCGTCCGATCTCGGAAGCTAAGCAGGGTCGGGCCCGGTTAGTACTTGGATGGGAGACCGCCTGGGAATACCGGGTGCTGTAGGCTTTTGCCCGTCGGGGGGGTGGAGGGCTGAGCATGGTTTTGGTGGGGTGGGTGTGTTGGGAGGGGGGCGGTGGTGCGGGGCAGGGGGGGTGTTTGTTGGCGGGTGGGGGTGGGGG
>NW_027415180.1:0-29626 GCF_964106895.1 Numenius arquata
GATAGAGTGGCCAGGAAAGCCCGCAGCCCCAAAGTCTGGGTGGCAATGCAAGTAGTTCCCAGAGACTTGAAAGAAAGCAAGACTTGGTCTGGCTGCCAGCTTGGTTGTGGGAGCCAGGCCAGGACGTTTGGAATTTTTGGAGGCCAGTGCTGGGAAAAGGTGAAAAAAAGGTGCTTTTGAGGATAGAGTGGCCAGGAAAGCCCGCAGCCCCAAAGTCTGGGTGGCAATGCAAGTAGTTCCCAGAGGCGTTCATAAAAAGCTAGAGTTGTTCTGGCTGCCAGCTTGGTTGGGGGAGCCAGGCCAGGACGTTTGGAATTTTTGGAGGCCAGTGCTGGGAAAAAGTGAACAAAAGGTGCTTTTGAGGATAGAGTGGCCAGGAAAGCCCGCAGCCCCAAAGTCTGGGTGGCAATGCAAGTAGTTCCCAGAGACCTTGAAAGAAAGCAAGAGTTTTTCTCGCTGCCACCATGGGTGTGGGAGTCACCTCCGGACGTTTGGAATTTTTATGGGCCTGTGCTGGGGAAAAGGTTAAGAAAAAAGGTGCTTTTGAGGATAGAGTGGCCAGGAAAGCCCGCAGCCCCAAAGTCTGGGTGGCAATGCAAGTAGTTCCCAGAGAATGAAGGAAAGAAACCGTTGTTCTGGCTGCCAGCTTGGGTGTGGGAGCCAGGCCAGGACGTTTGGAATTTTTGGAGGCCGGTGCTGGGAAACAGGGAACAAAAGGTGCTTTTGAGGATAGAGTGGCCAGGAAAGCCCACAGCCCCAAAGTCTGGGTGGCAATGCAAGTAGTTCCCAGAGACCTTGAAAGAAAGCAAGAGTTGTTCTGGCTGCCAGCTTGGTTGTGGGAGCCAGGCCAGGACGTTTGGAATTTTTGGAGGCCTGTGCTGGGAAAAAGTGAACAAAAGGTGCTTTTGAGGATAGAGTGGCCAGGAAAGCCCGCAGCCCCAAAGTCTGGGTGGCAATGCAAGTAGTTCCCAGAGGCGTTCATAAAAAGCTAGAGTTGTTCTGGCTGCCAGCTTGGTTGGGGGAGCCAGGCCAGGACGTTTGGAATTTTTGGAGGCCAGTGCTGGGAAAAGGTGAAAAAAAGGTGCTTTTGAGGATAGAGTGGCCAGGAAAGCCCGCAGCCCCAAAGTCTGGGTGGCAATGCAAGTAGTTCCCAGAGACCTTGAAAGAAAGCAAGAGTTGTTCTCGCTGCCACCATGGGTGTGGGACTCAGCTCCGGACTATTGGAATTTTTATGGGCCGGTGCTGGGAAAAAGGTTAAGAAAAAAGGTGCTTTTGAGGATAGAGTGGCCAGGAAAGCCCGCAGCCCCAAAGTCTGGGTGGCAATGCAAGTAGTTCCCAGAGGCATTCATAAAAAGCAAGAGTTGTTCTGGCTGCCAGCTTGGTTGTGGGAGCCAGGCCAGGACGTTTGGAATTTTGAAGTCCGGTGCTGGGAAAAAGTGAACAAAAGGTGCTTTTGAGGATAGAGTGGCCAGGAAAGCCCGCAGCCCCAAAGTCTGGGTGGCAATGCAAGTAGTTCCCAGAGACCTTGAAAGAAAGCAAGAGTTGTTCTCGCTGCCACCATGGGTGTGGGAGTCACCTCCGGACTTTTGGAATTTTTATGGGCCGGTGCTGGGGAAAAGGTTAAGAAAAAAGGTGCTTTTGAGGATAGAGTGGCCAGGAAAGCCCGCAGCCCCAAAGTCTGGGTGGCAATGCAAGTAGTTCCCAGAGAGCTTGAAAGAAAGCAAGACTTGGTCTGGCTGACGCCTTGGTTGGGGGAGCCAGGCCAGGACGTTTGGAATTTTTGGAGGCCGGTGCTGGGAAAAAGTGAACAAAAGGTGCTTTTGAGGATAGAGTGGCCAGGAAAGCCCGCAGCCCCAAAGTCTGGGTGGCAATGCAAGTAGTTCCCAGAGAATGAAGGAAAGAAACCGTTGTTCTGGCTGCCAGCTTGGGTGTGGGGGTCAGCTCCTGACGTTTGGAATTTTTATGGGCCGGTGCTGGAAAAATGTTAAGAAAAAAGGTGCTTTTGAGGATAGAGTGGCCAGGAAAGCCCACACCCCAAAGTCTGGGTGGCAATGCAAGTAGTTCCCAGAGACCTTGAAAGAAAGCAAGAGTTGTTCTGGCTGCCAGCTTGGGTGTGGGACTCAGCTCCGGACGTTTGGCATATTGGAGGCTGGTGCTGGGACAAAGTGAACAAAAGGTGCTTTTGAGGATAGAGTGGCCAGGAAAGCCCGCAGCCCCAAAGTCTGGGTGGCAATGCAAGTAGTTCCCAGAGACCTTGAAAGAAAGCAAGAGTTGTTCTGGCTGCCAGCTTGGGTGTGGGAGCCAGGCCAGGACGTTTGGAACTTTTGGAGGCTGGTGCTGGGAAAAAGTGAACAAAAGGTGCTTTTGAGGACAGAGTGGCCAGGAAAGCCCGCAGCCCCAAAGTCTGGGTGGCAATGCAAGTAGTTCCCAGAGAATGAAGGAAAGAAACCGTTGTTCTGGCTGCCAGCTTGGGTGTGGGAGCCAGGCCAGGACGTTTGGAATTTTTGGAGGCCTGTGCTGGGAAAAAGGGAACAAAAGGTGCTTTTGAGGATAGAGTGGCCAGGAAAGCCCGCAGCCCCAAAGTCTGGGTGGCAATGCAAGAAGTTCCCAGAAGCGTTCATAAAAAGCAAGAGTTGTTCTGGCTGCCAGCTTGGTTGGGGGAGCCAGGCCAGGACGTTTGGAATTTTTGGAGGCCAGTGCTGGGAAAAAGGGAACAAAAGGTGCTTTTGAGGATAGAGTGGCCAGGAAAGCCCGCAGCCCCAAAGTCTGGGTGGCAATGCAAGTAGTTCCCAGAGACCTTGAAAGAAAGCAAGAGTTGTTCTGGCTGACGACTTGGTTGGGGGAGCCAGGCCAGGATGTTTGGAATTTTTGGAGGCCGGTGCTGGGAAAAAGTGAACAAAAGGTGCTTTTGAGGATAGAGTGGCCAGGAAAGCCCGCAGCCCCAAAGTCTGGGTGGCAATGCAAGTAGTTCCCAGAGACCTTGAAAGAAAGCAAGAGTTCTTCTCGCTGCCACCATGGGTGTGGGACTCAGCTCCGGACGTTTGGAATTTTTATGGGCCGGTGCTGGGAAAATGGTTAAGAAAAAAGGTGCTTTTGAGGATAGAGTGGCCAGGAAAGCCCGCAGCCCCAAAGTCTGGGTGGCAATGCAAGTAGTTCCCAGAGACCTTGAAAGAAAGCAAGACTTGGTCTGGCTGACGCCTTGGTTGGGGGAGCCAGGCCAGGACGTTTGGAATTTTTGGAGGCCGGTGCTGGGAAAAAGCGAACAAAAGGTGCTTTTGAGGATAGAGTGGCCAGGAAAGCCCACAGCCCCAAAGTCTGGGTGGCAATGCAAGTAGTTCCCAGAGAATGAAGGAAAGAAACCGTTGTTCTGGCTGCCAGCTTGGGTGTGGGGGTCAGCTCCTGACGTTTGGAATTTTTATGGGCCGGTGCTGGAAAAAGGTTAAGAAAAAAGGTGCTTTTGAGGATAGAGTGGCCAGGAAAGCCCACAGCCCCAAAGTCTGGGTGGCAATGCAAGTAGTTCCCAGAGACCTTGAAAGAAAGCAAGACTTGGTCTGGCTGACGCCTTTGTTGTGGGAGCCAGGCCAGGATGTTTGGAATTTTTGGAGGCCAGTGCTGGGAAAAAGGGAACAAAAGGTGCTTTTGAGGATAGAGTGGCCAGGAAAGCCCGCAGCCCCAAAGTCTGGGTGGCAATGCAAGTAGTTCCCAGAGAATGAAGGAAAGAAACCGTTGTTCTGGCTGCCAGCTTGGGTGTGGGAGCCAGGCCAGGGCGTTTGGAATTTTTATGGGCCGGTGCTGGAAAAAGGTTAAGAAAAAAGGTGCTTTTGAGGATAGAGTGGCCAGGAAAGCCCGCAGCCCCAAAGTCTGGGTGGCAATGCAAGTAGTTCCCAGAGACCTTGAAAGAAAGCAAGACTTGGTCTGGCTGACGACTTGGTTGGGGGAGCCAGGCCAGGATGTTTGGAATTTTTGGAGTCCGGTGCTGGGAAAAAGTGAACAAAAGGTGCTTTTGAGGATAGAGTGGCCAGGAAAGCCCACAGCCCCAAAGTCTGGGTGGCAATGCAAGTAGTTCCCAGAGACCTTGAAAGAAAGCAAGAGTTGTTCTGGCTGCCACCATGGGTGTGGGACTCAGCTCTGGACGTTTGGAATTTTTATGGGCCGGTGCTGGAAAAATGTTAAGAAAAAAGTTGCTTTTGAGGATAGAGTGGCCAGGAAAGCCTGCAGCCCCAAAGTCTGGGTGGCAATGCAAGTAGTTCCCAGAGACCTTGAAAGAAAGCAAGAGTTGTTCTGGCTGCCACATTGGTTGTGGGAGCCAGGCCAGGATGTTTGGAATTTTTGGAGGCCAGTGCTGGGAAAAGGTGAAAAAAAGGTGCTTTTGAGGATAGAGTGGCCAGGAAAGCCCGCAGCCCCAAAGTCTGGGTGGCAATGCAAGTAGTTCCCAGAGACCTTGAAAGAAAGGAAGAGTTGTTCTCGCTGCCACCATGGGTGTGGGACTCAGCTCTGGACGTTTGGAATTTTTATGGGCCGGTGCTGGGGAAAAGGTTAAGAAAAAAGGTGCTTTTGAGGATAGAGTGGCCAGGAAAGCCCGCAGCCCCAAAGTCTGGGTGGCAATGCAAGTAGTTCCCAGAGACCTTGAAAGAAAGCAAGAGTTGTTCTGGCTGACGCCTTGGTTGGGGGAGCCAGGCCTGGACGTTTGGAATTTTGAAGTCCGGTGCTGGGATAAAGTGAACAAAAGGTGCTTTTGAGGATAGAGTGGCCAGGAAAGCCCGCAGCCCCAAAGTCTGGGTGGCAATGCAAGTAGTTCCCAGAGACCTTGAAAGAAAGCAAGACTTGGTCTGGCTGACGCCTTGGTTGGGGGAGCCAGGCCAGGACGTTTGGAATTTTTGGAGGCCGGTGCTGGGAAAAAGCGAACAAAAGGTGCTTTTGAGGATAGAGTGGCCAGGAAAGGCCACAGCCCCAAAGTCTGGGTGGCAATGCAAGTAGTTCCCAGAGAATGAAGGAAAGAAACCGTTGTTCTGGCTGCCAGCTTGGGTGTGGGGGTCAGCTCCTGACGTTTGGAATTTTTATGGGCCGGTGCTGGAAAAAGGTTAAGAAAAAAGGTGCTTTTGAGGATAGAGTGGCCAGGAAAGCCCGCACCCCAAAGTCTGGGTGGCAATGCAAGTAGTTCCCAGAGACCTTGAAAGAAAGCAAGACTTGGTCTGGCTGACGCCTTGGTTGTGGGAGCCAGGCCAGGATGTTTGGAATTTTTGGAGGCCGGTGCTGGGAAAAAGTGAACAAAAGGTGCTTTTGAGGATAGAGTGGCCAGGAAAGCCCACAGTCCCAAAGTCTGGGTGGCAATGCAAGTAGTTCCCAGAGACCTTGAAAGAAAGGAAGAGTTGTTCTGGCTGCCAGCTTGGGTGTGGGGGTCAGCTCCTGACGTTTGGAATTTTTATGGGCCGGTGCTGGAAAAAGGTTAAGAAAAAAGGTGCTTTTGAGGATAGAGTGGCCAGGAAAGCCCACAGCCCCAAAGTCTGGGTGGCAATGCAAGTAGTTCCCAGAGACCTTGAAAGAAAGCAAGACTTGGTCTGGCTGACGCCTTTGTTGTGGGAGCCAGGCCAGGATGTTTGGAATTTTTGGAGGCCAGTGCTGGGAAAAAGGGAACAAAAGGTGCTTTTGAGGATAGAGTGGCCAGGAAAGCCCGCAGCCCCAAAGTCTGGGTGGCAATGCAAGTAGTTCCCAGAGACTTGAAAGAAAGCAAGACTTGGTCTGGCTGCCAGCTTGGTTGTGGGAGCCAGGCCAGGACGTTTGGAATTTTTGGAGGCCAGTGCTGGGAAAAGGTGAAAAAAAGGTGCTTTTGAGGATAGAGTGGCCAGGAAAGCCCGCAGCCCCAAAGTCTGGGTGGCAATGCAAGTAGTTCCCAGAGACCTTGAAAAAAAGCAAGTCTTGGTCTGGCTGCCAGCTTGGTTGTGGGAGCCAGGCCAGGACGTTTGGAATTTTGAAGTCCGGTGCTGGGAAAAAGTGAACAAAAGGTGCTTTTGAGGATAGAGTGGCCAGGAAAGGCCACAGCCCGAAAGTCTGGGTGGCAATGCAAGTAGTTCCCAGAGACCTTGAAAGAAAGCAAGACTTGGTCTGGCTGACGCCTTGGTTGGGGGAGCCAGGCCAGGACGTTTGGAATTTTTGGAGGCCGGTGCTGGGAAAAAGCGAACAAAAGGTGCTTTTGAGGATAGAGTGGCCAGGAAAGCCCACAGCCCCAAAGTCTGGGTGGCAATGCAAGTAGTTCCCAGAGAATGAAGGAAAGAAACCGTTGTTCTGGCTGCCAGCTTGGGTGTGGGGGTCAGCTCCTGACGTTTGGAATTTTTATGGGCCGGTGCTGGAAAAATGTTAAGAAAAAAGGTGCTTTTGAGGATAGAGTGGCCAGGAAAGCCCGCACCCCAAAGTCTGGGTGGCAATGCAAGTAGTTACCAGAGACCTTGAAAGAAAGCAAGACTTGGTCTGGCTGACGCCTTGGTTGTGGGAGCCAGGCCAGGATGTTTGGAATTTTTGGAGGCCAGTGCTGGGAAAAAGTGAACAAAAGGTGCTTTTGAGGATAGAGTGGCCAGGAAAGCCCGCAGCCCCAAAGTCTGGGTGGCAATGCAAGTAGTTCCCAGAGACTTGAAAGAAAGCAAGAGTTGTTCTGGCTGCCACCTTGGTTGAGGGAGCCAGGCCAGGACGTTTGGAATTTTTGGAGGCCAGTGCTGGGAAAAAGTGAACAAAAGGTGCTTTTGAGGATAGAGTGGCCAGGAAAGCCCGCAGCCCCAAAGTCTGGGTGGCAATGCAAGTAGTTCCCAGAGACCTTGAAAGAAAGCAAGTCTTGGTCTGGCTGCCAGCTTGGTTGTGGGAGCCAGGCCAGGACGTTTGGAATTTTGAAGTCCGGTGCTGGGAAAAAGTGAACAAAAGGTGCTTTTGAGGATAGAGTGGCCAGGAAAGCCCGCAGCCCCAAAGTCTGGGTGGCAATGCAAGTAGTTCCCAGAGACGTTCAAAACAAGCAAGAGTTGTTCTGGCTGCCACCATGGGTGTGGGAGTCACCTCCGTACTTTTGGAATTTTTATGGGCCGGTGCTGGGAAAAAGGTTAAGAAAAAAAGTTGCTTTTGAGGATAGAGTGGCCAGGAAAGCCCGCAGCCCCAAAGTCTGGGTGGCAATGCAAGTAGTTCCCAGAGACTTGAAAGAAAGCAAGACTTGGTCTGGCTGCCAGCTTGGTTGTGGGAGCCAGGCCAGGACGTTTGGAATTTTTGGAGGCCAGTGCTGGGAAAAGGTGAAAAAAAGGTGCTTTTGAGGATAGAGTGGCCAGGAAAGCCCGCAGCCCCAAAGTCTGGGTGGCAATGCAAGTAGTTCCCAGAGGCGTTCATAAAAAGCTAGAGTTGTTCTGGCTGCCAGCTTGGTTGGGGGAGCCAGGCCAGGACGTTTGGAATTTTTGGAGGCCAGTGCTGGGAAAAAGTGAACAAAAGGTGCTTTTGAGGATAGAGTGGCCAGGAAAGCCCGCAGCCCCAAAGTCTGGGTGGCAATGCAAGTAGTTCCCAGAGACCTTGAAAGAAAGCAAGACTTGGTCTGGCTGACGACTTGGTTGGGGGAGCCAGGCCAGGATGTTTGGAATTTTTGGAGTCCGGTGCTGGGAAAAAGTGAACGAAAGGTGCTTTTGAGGATAGAGTGGCCAGGAAAGCCCGCAGCCCCAAAGTCTGGGTGGCAATGCAAGTAGTTCCCAGAGACCTTGAAAGAAAGCAAGACTTGGTCTGGCTGACGCCTTGGTTGGGGGAGCCAGGCCAGGACGTTTGGAATTTTTGGAGGCCGGTGCTGGGAAAAAGCAAACAAAAGGTGCTTTTGAGGATAGAGTGGCCAGGAAAGCCCACAGCCCCAAAGTCTGGGTGGCAATGCAAGTAGTTCCCAGAGAATGAAGGAAAGAAACCGTTGTTCTGGCTGCCAGCTTGGGTGTGGGGGTCAGCTCCTGACGTTTGGAATTTTTATGGGCCGGTGCTGGAAAAATGTTAAGAAAAAAGGTGCTTTTGAGGATAGAGTGGCCAGGAAAGCCCGCACCCCAAAGTCTGGGTGGCAATGCAAGTAGTTCCCAGAGACCTTGAAAGAAAGCAACACTTGGTCTGGCTGACGCCTTGGTTGGGGGAGCCAGGCCAGGATGTTCGGAATTTTTGGAGGCCAGTGCTGGGAAAAAGTGAACAAAAGGTGCTTTTGAGGATAGAGTGGCCAGGAAAGCCCGCAGCCCCAAAGTCTGGGTGGCAATGCAAGTAGTTCCCAGAGACCTTGAAAGAAAACAAGAGTTGTTCTCGCTGCCACCATGGGTGTGGGAGTCACCTCCGGACGTTTGGAATTTTTATGGGCCGGTGCTGGGGAAAAGGTTAAGAAAAAAGGTGCTTTTGAGGATAGAGTGGCCAGGAAAGCCCGCAGCCCCAAAGTCTGGGTGGCAATGCAAGTAGTTCCCAGAGACCTTGAAAGAAAGCAAGTCTTGGTCTGGCTGCCAGCTTGGTTGTGGGAGCCAGGCCAGGACGTTTGGAATTTTGAAGTCCGGTGCTGGGAAAAAGTGAACAAAAGGTGCTTTTGAGGATAGAGTGGCCAGGAAAGCCCGCAGCCCCAAAGTCTGGGTGGCAATGCAAGTAGTTCCCAGAGGCATTCATAAAAAGCAAGAGTTGTTCTCGCTGCCAGCTTGGTTGTGGGAGCCAGGCCAGGACGTTTGGAATTTTTGGAGGCCTGTGCTGGGAAAAAGTGAACAAAAGGTGCTTTTGAGGATAGAGTGGCCAGGAAAGCCCGCAGCCCCAAAGTCTGGGTGGCAATGCAAGTAGTTCCCAGAGGCGTTCATAAAAAGCTAGAGTTGTTCTGGCTGCCAGCTTGGTTGGGGGAGCCAGGCCAGGACGTTTGGAATTTTTGGAGGCCAGTGCTGGGAAAAAGTGAACAAAAGGTGCTTTTGAGGATAGAGTGGCCAGGAAAGCCCGCAGCCCCAAAGTCTGGGTGGCAATGCAAGTAGTTCCCAGAGACCTTGAAAGAAAGCAAGACTTGGTCTGGCTGACGACTTGGTTGGGGGAGCCAGGCCAGGATGTTTGGAATTTTTGGAGTCCGGTGCTGGGAAAAAGTGAACGAAAGGTGCTTTTGAGGATAGAGTGGCCAGGAAAGCCCGCAGCCCCAAAGTCTGGGTGGCAATGCAAGTAGTTCCCAGAGACCTTGAAAGAAAGCAAGACTTGGTCTGGCTGCCACCATGGGTGTGGGGGTCAGCTCCTGACGTTTGGAATTTTTATGGGCCGGTGCTGGAAAAAGGTTAAGAAAAAAGGTGCTTTTGAGGATAGAGTGGCCAGGAAAGCCCGCACCCCAAAGTCTGGGTGGCAATGCAAGTAGTTCCCAGAGACCTTGAAAGAAAGCAAGACTTGGTCTGGCTGACGCCTTGGTTGTGGGAGCCAGGCCAGGATGTTTGGAATTTTTGGAGGCCGGTGCTGGGAAAAAGTGAACAAAAGGTGCTTTTGAGGATAGAGTGGCCAGGAAAGCCCACAGTCCCAAAGTCTGGGTGGCAATGCAAGTAGTTCCCAGAGACCTTGAAAGAAAGGAAGAGTTGTTCTGGCTGCCAGCTTGGGTGTGGGGGTCAGCTCCTGACGTTTGGAATTTTTATGGGCCGGTGCTGGAAAAATGTTAAGAAAAAAGGTGCTTTTGAGGATAGAGTGGCCAGGAAAGCCCGCAGCCCCAAAGTCTGGGTGGCAATGCAAGTAGTTCCCAGAGACCTTGAAAGAAAGCAAGACTTGGTCTGGCTGACGCCTTGGTTGTGGGAGCCAGGCCAGGATGTTTGGAATTTTTGGAGGCCAGTGCTGGGAAAAAGGGAACAAAAGGTGCTTTTGAGGATAGAGTGGCCAGGAAAGCCCGCAGCCCCAAAGTCTGGGTGGCAATGCAAGTAGTTCCCAGAGACTTGAAAGAAAGCAAGACTTGGTCTGGCTGCCAGCTTGGTTGTGGGAGCCAGGCCAGGACGTTTGGAATTTTTGGAGGCCAGTGCTGGGAAAAGGTGAAAAAAAGGTGCTTTTGAGGATAGAGTGGCCAGGAAAGCCCGCAGCCCCAAAGTCTGGGTGGCAATGCAAGTAGTTCCCAGAGACCTTGAAAGAAAGCAAGAGTTGTTCTCGCTGCCACCATGGGTGTGGGAGTCAGCTCTGGACGTTTGGAATTTTTATGGGCCGGTGCTGGGGAAAAGGTTAAGAAAAAAGGTGCTTTTGAGGATAGAGTGGCCAGGAAAGCCCGCAGCCCCAAAGTCTGGGTGGCAATGCAAGTAGTTCCCAGAGACCTTGAAAAAAAGCAAGTCTTGGTCTGGCTGCCAGCTTGGTTGTGGGAGCCAGGCCAGGACGTTTGGAATTTTGAAGTCCGGTGCTGGGACAAAGTGAACAAAAGGTGCTTTTGAGGATAGAGTGGCCAGGAAAGCCCGCAGCCCCAAAGTCTGGGTGGCAATGCAAGTAGTTCCCAGAGACCTTGAAAGAAAGCAAGACTTGGTCTGGCTGACGCCTTGGTTGGGGGAGCCAGGCCAGGACGTTTGGAATTTTTGGAGGCCGGTGCTGCGAAAAAGCGAACAAAAGGTGCTTTTGAGGATAGAGTGGCCAGGAAAGCCCACAGCCCCAAAGTCTGGGTGGCAATGCAAGTAGTTCCCAGAGAATGAAGGAAAGAAACCGTTGTTCTGGCTGCCAGCTTGGGTGTGGGGGTCAGCTCCTGACGTTTGGAATTTTTATGGGCCGGTGCTGGAAAAATGTTAAGAAAAAAGGTGCTTTTGAGGATAGAGTGGCCAGGAAAGCCCGCACCCCAAAGTCTGGGTGGCAATGCAAGTAGTTCCCAGAGACCTTGAAAGAAAGCAAGACTTGGTCTGGCTGACGCCTTGGTTGTGGGAGCCAGGCCAGGATGTTTGGAATTTTTGGAGGCCAGTGCTGGGAAAAAGGGAACAAAAGGTGCTTTTGAGGATAGAGTGGCCAGGAAAGCCCGCAGCCCCAAAGTCTGGGTGGCAATGCAAGTAGTTCCCAGAGACTTGAAAGAAAGCAAGAGTTGTTCTGGCTGCCACCTTGGTTGAGGGAGCCAGGCCAGGACGTTTGGAATTTTTGGAGGCCAGTGCTGGGAAAAAGTGAACAAAAGGTGCTTTTGAGGATAGAGTGGCCAGGAAAGCCCGCAGCCCCAAAGTCTGGGTGGCAATGCAATTAGTTCCCAGAGACCTTGAAAGAAAGCAAGTCTTGGTCTGGCTGCCAGCTTGGTTGTGGGAGCCAGGCCAGGACGTTTGGAATTTTGAAGTCCGGTGCTGGGAAAAAGTGAACAAAAGGTGCTTTTGAGGATAGAGTGGCCAGGAAAGCCCGCAGCCCCAAAGTCTGGGTGGCAATGCAAGTAGTTCCCAGAGACGTTCAAAACAAGCAAGAGTTGTTCTGGCTGCCACCATGGGTGTGGGAGTCACCTCCGGACTTTTGGAATTTTTATGGGCCGGTGCTGGGAAAAAGGTTAAGAAAAAAGGTGCTTTTGAGGATAGAGTGGCCAGGAAAGCCCGCAGCCCCAAAGTCTGGGTGGCAATGCAAGTAGTTCCCAGAGACTTGAAAGAAAGCAAGACTTGGTCTGGCTGACGACTTGGTTGGGGGAGCCAGGCCAGGATGTTTGGAATTTTTGGAGGCCGGTGCTGGGAAAAAGCGAACAAAAGGTGCTTTTGAGGATAGAGTGGCCAGGAAAGCCCACAGCCCCAAAGTCTGGGTGGCAATGCAAGTAGTTCCCAGAGAATGAAGGAAAGAAACCGTTGTTCTGGCTGCCAGCTTGGGTGTGGGGGTCAGCTCCTGACGTTTGGAATTTTTATGGGCCGGTGCTGGAAAAATGTTAAGAAAAAAGGTGCTTTTGAGGATAGAGTGGCCAGGAAAGCCCGCACCCCAAAGTCTGGGTGGCAATGCAAGTAGTTCCCAGAGACCTTGAAAGAAAGCAAGACTTGGTCTGGCTGACGCCTTGGTTGGGGGAGCCAGGCCAGGATGTTCGGAATTTTTGGAGGCCAGTGCTGGGAAAAAGTGAACAAAAGGTGCTTTTGAGGATAGAGTGGCCAGGAAAGCCCGCAGCCCCAAAGTCTGGGTGGCAATGCAAGTAGTTCCCAGAGACTTGAAAGAAAGCAAGAGTTGTTCTGGCTGCCACCTTGGTTGTGGGAGCCAGGCCAGGACGTTTGGAATTTTTGGAGGCCAGTGCTGGGAAAAGGTGAAAAAAAGGTGCTTTTGAGGATAGAGTGGCCAGGAAAGCCCGCAGCCCCAAAGTCTGGGTGGCAATGCAAGTAGTTCCCAGAGACCTTGAAAGAAAACAAGAGTTGTTCTCGCTGCCACCATGGGTGTGGGAGTCACCTCCGGACGTTTGGAATATTTATGAGCCGGTGCTGGGGAAAAGGTTAAGAAAAAAGGTGCTTTTGAGGATAGAGTGGCCAGGAAAGCCCGCAGCCCCAAAGTCTGGGTGGCAATGCAAGTAGTTCCCAGAGAATGAAGGAAAGAAACCGTTGTTCTGGCTGCCAGCTTGGGTGTGGGAGCCAGGCCAGGATGTTTGGAATTTTTGGAGGCCGGTGCTGGGAAATAGGGAACAAAAGGTGCTTTTGAGGATAGAGTGGCCAGGAAAGCCCACAGCCCCAAAGTCTGGGTGGCAATGCAAGTAGTTCCCAGAGACCTTGAAAGAAAGCAAGAGTTGTTCTCGCTGCCAGCTTGGTTGTGGGAGCCAGGCCAGGACGTTTGGAATTTTTGGAGGCCTGTGCTGGGAAAAAGTGAACAAAAGGTGCTTTTGAGGATAGAGTGGCCAGGAAAGCCCGCAGCCCCAAAGTCTGGGTGGCAATGCAAGTAGTTCCCAGAGACCTTGAAAGAAAGCAAGACTTGGTCTGGCTGCCACCATGGGTGTGGGAGTCACCTCCGGACGTTTGGAATTTTTATGGGCCGGTGCTGGGAAAATGGTTAAGAAAAAAGGTGCTTTTGAGGATAGAGTGGCCAGGAAAGCCCGCAGCCCCAAAGTCTGGGTGGCAATGCAAGTAGTTCCCAGAGACCTTGAAAGAAAGCAAGACTTGGTCTGGCTGACGCCTTGGTTGTGGGAGCCAGGCCAGGATGTTCGGAATTTTTGGAGGCCAGTGCTGGGAAAAAGTGAACAAAAGGTGCTTTTGAGGATAGAGTGGCCAGGAAAGCCCGCAGCCCCAAAGTCTGGGTGGCAATGCAAGTAGTTCCCAGAGACCTTGAAAGAAAGCAAGACTTGGTTTGGCTGACGACTTGGTTGGGGGAGCCAGGCCAGGATGTTTGGAATTTTTGGAGGCCGGTGCTGGGAAAAAGTGAACGAAAGGTGCTTTTGAGGATAGAGTGGCCAGGAAAGCCCGCAGCCCCAAAGTCTGGGTGGCAATGCAAGTAGTTCCCAGAGACCTTGAAAGAAAGCAAGACTTGGTCTGGCTGACGCCTTGGTTGGGGGAGCCAGGCCAGGACGTTTGGAATTTTTGGAGGCCGGTGCTGGGAAAAAGCGAACAAAAGGTGCTTTTGAGGATAGAGTGGCCAGGAAAGCCCACAGCCCCAAAGTCTGGGTGGCAATGCAAGTAGTTCCCAGAGAATGAAGGAAAGAAACCGTTGTTCTGGCTGCCAGCTTGGGTGTGGGGGTCAGCTCCTGACGTTTGGAATTTTTATGGGCCGGTGCTGGGAAAAAGGTTAAGAAAAAAGGTGCTTTTGAGGATAGAGTGGCCAGGAAAGCCCGCACCCCAAAGTCTGGGTGGCAATGCAAGTAGTTCCCAGAGACCTTGAAAGAAAGCAAGACTTGGTCTGGCTGACGCCTTGGTTGGGGGAGCCAGGCCAGGATGTTCGGAATTTTTGGAGGCCAGTGCTGGGAAAAAGTGAACAAAAGGTGCTTTTGAGGATAGAGTGGCCAGGAAAGCCCGCAGCCCCAAAGTCTGGGTGGCAATGCAAGAAGTTCCCAGAAGCGTTCATAAAAAGCAAGAGTTGTTCTGGCTGCCACCTTGGTTGTGGGAGCCAGGCCAGGACGTTTGGAATTTTTGGAGGCCAGTGCTGGGAAAAGGTGAAAAAAAGGTGCTTTTGAGGATAGAGTGGCCAGGAAAGCCCGCAGCCCCAAAGTCTGGGTGGCAATGCAAGTAGTTCCCAGAGACCTTGAAAGAAAACAAGAGTTGTTCTCGCTGCCACCATGGGTGTGGGAGTCACCTCCGGACGTTTGGAATATTTATGGGCCGGTGCTGGGGAAAAGGTTAAGAAAAAAGGTGCTTTTGAGGATAGAGTGGCCAGGAAAGCCCGCAGCCCCAAAGTCTGGGTGGCAATGCAAGTAGTTCCCAGAGAATGAAGGAAAGAAACCGTTGTTCTGGCTGCCAGCTTGGGTGTGGGAGCCAGGCCAGGATGTTTGGAATTTTTGGAGGCCGGTGCTGGGAAATAGGGAACAAAAGGTGCTTTTGAGGATAGAGTGGCCAGGAAAGCCCACAGCCCCAAAGTCTGGGTGGCAATGCAAGTAGTTCCCAGAGACCTTGAAAGAAAGCAAGAGTTGTTCTCGCTGCCAGCTTGGTTGTGGGAGCCAGGCCAGGACGTTTGGAATTTTTGGAGGCCTGTGCTGGGAAAAAGTGAACAAAAGGTGCTTTTGAGGATAGAGTGGCCAGGAAAGCCCGCAGCCCCAAAGTCTGGGTGGCAATGCAAGTAGTTCCCAGAGACCTTGAAAGAAAGCAAGACTTGGTCTGGCTGCCACCATGGGTGTGGGAGTCACCTCCGGACGTTTGGAATATTTATGGGCCGGTGCTGGGAAAATGGTTAAGAAAAAAGGTGCTTTTGAGGATAGAGTGGCCAGGAAAGCCCGCAGCCCCAAAGTCTGGGTGGCAATGCAAGTAGTTCCCAGAGACCTTGAAAGAAAGCAAGACTTGGTCTGGCTGACGCCTTGGTTGTGGGAGCCAGGCCAGGACGTTTGGAATTTTTGGAGGCCGGTGCTGCGAAAAAGCGAACAAAAGGTGCTTTTGAGGATAGAGTGGCCAGGAAAGCCCACAGCCCCAAAGTCTGGGTGGCAATGCAAGTAGTTCCCAGAGAATGAAGGAAAGAAACCGTTGTTCTGGCTGCCAGCTTGGGTGTGGGGGTCAGCTCCTGACGTTTGGAATTTTTATGGGCCGGTGCTGGAAAAAGGTTAAGAAAAAAGGTGCTTTTGAGGATAGAGTGGCCAGGAAAGCCCGCACCCCAAAGTCTGGGTGGCAATGCAAGTAGTTCCCAGAGACCTTGAAAGAAAGCAAGACTTGGTCTGGCTGACGCCTTGGTTGGGGGAGCCAGGCCAGGATGTTCGGAATTTTTGGAGGCCAGTGCTGGGAAAAAGTGAACAAAAGGTGCTTTTGAGGATAGAGTGGCCAGGAAAGCCCGCAGCCCCAAAGTCTGGGTGGCAATGCAAGTAGTTCCCAGAGACTTGAAAGAAAGCAAGAGTTGTTCTGGCTGCCACCTTGGTTGTGGGAGCCAGGCCAGGACGTTTGGAATTTTTGGAGGCCAGTGCTGGGAAAAGGTGAAAAAAAGGTGCTTTTGAGGATAGAGTGGCCAGGAAAGCCCGCAGCCCCAAAGTCTGGGTGGCAATGCAAGTAGTTCCCAGAGACCTTGAAAGAAAACAAGAGTTGTTCTCGCTGCCACCATGGGTGTGGGAGTCACGTCCGGACGTTTGGAATTTTTATGGGCCGGTGCTGGGGAAAAGGTTAAGAAAAAAGGTGCTTTTGAGGATAGAGTGGCCAGGAAAGCCCGCAGCCCCAAAGTCTGGGTGGCAATGCAAGTAGTTCCCAGAGACCTTGAAAGAAAGCAAGTCTTGGTCTGGCTGCCAGCTTGGTTGTGGGAGCCAGGCCAGGACGTTTGGAATTTTGAAGTCCGGTGCTGGGAAAAAGTGAACAAAAGGTGCTTTTGAGGATAGAGTGGCCAGGAAAGCCCGCAGCCCCAAAGTCTGGGTGGCAATGCAAGTAGTTCCCAGAGAATGAAGGAAAGAAACCGTTGTTCTGGCTGCCAGCTTGGGTGTGGGAGCCAGGCCAGGATGTTTGGAATTTTTGGAGGCCGGTGCTGGGAAATAGGGAACAAAAGGTGCTTTTGAGGATAGAGTGGCCAGGAAAGGCCACAGCCCCAAAGTCTGGGTGGCAATGCAAGTAGTTCCCAGAGACCTTGAAAGAAAGCAAGAGTTGTTCTCGCTGCCAGCTTGGTTGTGGGAGCCAGGCCAGGACGTTTGGAATTTTTGGAGGCCTGTGCTGGGAAAAAGTGAACAAAAGGTGCTTTTGAGGATAGAGTGGCCAGGAAAGCCCGCAGCCCCAAAGTCTGGGTGGCAATGCAAGTAGTTCCCAGAGGCGTTCATAAAAAGCTAGAGTTGTTCTGGCTGCCAGCTTGGTTGGGGGAGCCAGGCCAGGACGTTTGGAATTTTTGGAGGCCAGTGCTGGGAAAAAGTGAACAAAAGGTGCTTTTGAGGATAGAGTGGCCAGGAAAGCCCGCAGCCCCAAAGTCTGGGTGGCAATGCAAGTAGTTCCCAGAGACCTTGAAAGAAAGCAAGACTTGGTCTGGCTGACGCCTTGGTTGTGGGAGCCAGGCCAGGATGTTTGGAATTTTTGGAGGCCGGTGCTGGGAAAAAGTGAACGAAAGGTGCTTTTGAGGATAGAGTGGCCAGGAAAGCCCACAGCCCCAAAGTCTGGGTGGCAATGCAAGTAGTTCCCAGAGACCTTGAAAGAAAGCAAGAGTTGTTCTGGCTGCCACCATGGGTGTGGGAGTCACCTCCGGACGTTTGGAATTTTTATGGGCCGGTGCTGGGAAAAAGGTTAAGAAAAAAGGTGCTTTTGAGGATAGAGTGGCCAGGAAAGCCCGCAGCCCCAAAGTCTGGGTGGCAATGCAAGTAGTTCCCAGAGACCTTGAAAGAAAGCAAGACTTGGTCTGGCTGACGCCTTGGTTGGGGGAGCCAGGCCAGGATGTTCGGAATTTTTGGAGGCCAGTGCTGGGAAAAAGTGAACAAAAGGTGCTTTTGAGGATAGAGTGGCCAGGAAAGCCCGCAGCCCCAAAGTCTGGGTGGCAATGCAAGTAGTTCCCAGAGACTTGAAAGAAAGCAAGAGTTGTTCTGGCTGCCACCTTGGTTGTGGGAGCCAGGCCAGGACGTTTGGAATTTTTGGAGGCCAGTGCTGGGAAAAAGGGAACAAAAGGTTTTTTTGAGGATAGAGTGGCCAGGAAAGCCCGCAGCCCCAAAGTCTGGGTGGCAATGCAAGTAGTTCCCAGAGGCGTTCATAAAAAGCAAGAGTTGTTCTGGCTGCCAGCTTGGTTGTGGGAGCCAGGCCAGGACGTTTGGAATTTTTGGAGGCCAGTGCTGGGAAAAGGTGAAAAAAGGGTGCTTTTGAGGATAGAGTGGCCAGGAAAGCCCGCAGCCCCAAAGTCTGGGTGGCAATGCAAGTAGTTCCCAGAGACCTTGAAAGAAAACAAGAGTTGTTCTCGCTGCCACCATGGGTGTGGGAGTCACGTCCGGACGTTTGGAATTTTTATGGGCCGGTGCTGGGGAAAAGGTTAAGAAAAAAGGTGCTTTTGAGGATAGAGTGGCCAGGAAAGCCCGCAGCCCCAAAGTCTGGGTGGCAATGCAAGTAGTTCCCAGAGACCTTGAAAGAAAGCAAGTCTTGGTCTGGCTGCCAGCTTGGTTGTGGGAGCCAGGCCAGGACGTTTGGAATTTTGAAGTCCGGTGCTGGGAAAAAGTGAACAAAAGGTGCTTTTGAGGATAGAGTGGCCAGGAAAGCCCGCAGCCCCAAAGTCTGGGTGGCAATGCAAGTAGTTCCCAGAGAATGAAGGAAAGAAACCGTTGTTCTGGCTGCCAGCTTGGGTGTGGGAGCCAGGCCAGGACGTTTGGAATTTTTATGGGCCGGTGCTGGAAAAATGTTAAGAAAAAAGGTGCTTTTGAGGATAGAGTGGCCAGGAAAGCCCGCACCCCAAAGTCTGGGTGGCAATGCAAGTAGTTCCCAGAGAGCTTGAAAGAAAGCAAGACTTGGTCTGGCTGACGCCTTGGTTGGGGGAGCCAGGCCAGGACGTTTGGAATTTTTGGAGGCCGGTGCTGGGAAAAAGTGAACAAAAGGTGCTTTTGAGGATAGAGTGGCCAGGAAAGCCCACAGCCCCAAAGTCTGGGTGGCAATGCAAGTAGTTCCCAGAGACCTTGAAAGAAAGCAAGAGTTGTTCTGGCTGCCACCATGGGTGTGGGGGTCAGCTCTGGACGTTTGGAATTTTTATGGGCCGGTGCAGGAAAAATGTTAAGAAAAAAGGTGCTTTTGAGGATAGAGTGGCCAGGAAAGCCTGCAGCCCCAAAGTCTGGGTGGCAATGCAAGTAGTTCCCAGAGACCTTGAAAGAAAGCAAGAGTTGTTCTCGCTGCCACCATGGGTGTGGGACTCAGCTCCGGACGTTTGGGATTTTTATGGGCCGGTGCTGGGAAAAAGGTTAAGAAAAAAGGTGCTTTTGAGGATAGAGTGGCCAGGAAAGCCCGCAGCCCCAAAGTCTGGGTGGCAATGCAAGCAGTTCCCAGAGACCTTGAAAGAAAGCAAGACTTGGTCTGGCTGACGCCTTGGTTGGGGGAGCCAGGCCAGGATGTTTGGAATTTTTGGAGGCCGGTGCTGGGAAAAAGTGAACAAAAGGTGCTTTTGAGGATAGAGTGGCCAGGAAAGCCCACAGCCCCAAAGTCTGGGTGGCAATGCAAGTAGTTCCCAGAGACCTTGAAAGAAAGCAAGAGTTGTTCTGGCTGCCAGCTTGGTTGTGGGAGCCAGGCCAGGACGTTTGGAATTTTTGGAGGCCAGTGCTGGGAAAAAGTGAACAAAAGGTGCTTTTGAGGATAGAGTGGCCAGGAAAGCCCGCAGCCCCAAAGTCTGGGTGGCAATGCAAGTAGTTCCCAGAGGCGTTCATAAAAAGCTAGAGTTGTTCTGGCTGCCAGCTTGGTTGGGGGAGCCAGGCCAGGACGTTTGGAATTTTTGGAGGCCAGTGCTGGGAAAAAGTGAACAAAAGGTGCTTTTGAGGATAGAGTGGCCAGGAAAGCCCGCAGCCCCAAAGTCTGGGTGGCAATGCAAGTAGTTCCCAGAGACCTTGAAAGAAAGCAAGACTTGGTCTGGCTGACGCCTTGGTTGTGGGAGCCAGGCCAGGATGTTTGGAATTTTTGGAGGCCGGTGCTGGGAAAAAGTGAACAAAAGGTGCTTTTGAGGATAGAGTGGCCAGGAAAGCCCGCAGCCCCAAAGTCTGGGTGGCAATGCAAGTAGTTCCCAGAGACCTTGAAAGAAAACAAGAGTTGTTCTGGCTGCCACCATGGGTGTGGGAGTCACCTCCGGACGTTTGGAATTTTTATGGGCCGGTGCTGGGAAAATGGTTAAGAAAAAAGGTGCTTTTGAGGATAGAGTGGCCAGGAAAGCCCGCAGCCCCAAAGTCTGGGTGGCAATGCAAGTAGTTCCCAGAGACCTTGAAAGAAAGCAAGACTTGGTCTGGCTGACGCCTTGGTTGGGGGAGCCAGGCCAGGACGTTTGGAATTTTTGGAGGCCGGTGCTGGGAAAAAGCGAACAAAAGGTGCTTTTGAGGATAGAGTGGCCAGGAAAGCCCACAGCCCCAAAGTCTGGGTGGCAATGCAAGTAGTTCCCAGAGAATGAAGGAAAGAAACCGTTGTTCTGGCTGCCAGCTTGGGTGTGGGGGTCAGCTCCTGACGTTTGGAATTTTTATGGGCCGGTGCTGGAAAAATGTTAAGAAAAAAGGTGCTTTTGAGGATAGAGTGGCCAGGAAAGCCCGCACCCCAAAGTCTGGGTGGCAATGCAAGTAGTTCCCAGAGACCTTGAAAGAAAGCAAGACTTGGTCTGGCTGACGCCTTGGTTGTGGGAGCCAGGCCAGGATGTTCGGAATTTTTGGAGGCCAGTGCTGGGAAAAAGTGAACAAAAGGTGCTTTTGAGGATAGAGTGGCCAGGAAAGCCCGCAGCCCCAAAGTCTGGGTGGCAATGCAAGTAGTTCCCAGAGACCTTGAAAGAAAGCAAGAGTTGTTCTGGCTGCCACCTTGGTTGTGGGAGCCAGACCAGGACGTTTGGAATTTTTGGAGGCCAGTGCTGGGAAAAAGGGAACAAAAGGTGCTTTTGAGGATAGAGTGGCCAGGAAAGCCCGCAGCCCCAAAGTCTGGGTGGCAATGCAAGTAGTTCCCAGAGACCTTGAAAGAAAGCAAGACTTGGTCTGGCTGCCAGCTTGGTTGTGGGAGCCAGGCCAGGACGTTTGGAATTTTGAAGTCCGGTGCTGGGAAAAAGTGAACAAAAGGTGCTTTTGAGGATAGAGTGGCCAGGAAAGCCCGCAGCCCCAAAGTCTGGGTGGCAATGCAAGTAGTTCCCAGAGACGTTCAAAACAAGCAAGAGTTGTTCTGGCTGCCACCATGGGTGTGGGAGTCACCTCCGGACTTTTGGAATTTTTATGGGCCGGTGCTGGGAAAAAGGTTAAGAAAAAAGGTGCTTTTGAGGATAGAGTGGCCAGGAAAGCCCGCAGCCCCAAAGTCTGGGTGGCAATGCAAGTAGTTCCCAGAGACCTTGAAAGAAAGCAAGAGTTGTTCTGGCTGCCAGCTTGGTTGTGGGAGCCAGGCCAGGACGTTTGGAATTTTTGGAGGCTGGTGCTGGGAAAAGGTGAAAAAAAGGTGCTTTTGAGGATAGAGTGGCCAGGAAAGCCCGCAGCCCCAAAGTCTGGGTGGCAATGCAAGTAGTTCCCAGAGACCTTGAAAGAAAGCAAGACTTGGTCTGGCTGACGCCTTGGTTGGGGGAGCCAGGCCAGGACGTTTGGAATTTTTGGAGGCCGGTGCTGGGAAAAAGTGAACAAAAGGTGCTTTTGAGGATAGAGTGGCCAGGAAAGCCCACAGCCCCAAAGTCTGGGTGGCAATGCAAGTAGTTCCCAGAGACCTTGAAAGAAAGCAAGAGTTGTTCTGGCTGACGCCTTGGTTGTGGGAGCCAGGCCAGGACGTTTGGAATTTTTGAAGGCCAGTGCTGGGAAAAAGTGAACAAAAGGTGCTTTTGAGGATAGAGTGGCCAGGAAAGCCCGCACCCCAAAGTCTGGGTGGCAATGCAAGTAGTTCCCAGAGACCTTGAAAGAAAGCAAGAGTTGTTCTGGCTGCCACCATGGGTGTGGGACTCAGCTCCGGACTATTGGAATTTTTATGGGCCGGTGCTGGGAAAAAGGTTAAGAAAAAAGGTGCTTTTGAGGATAGAGTGGCCAGGAAAGCCCGCAGCCCCAAAGTCTGGGTGGCAATGCAAGTAGTTCCCAGAGACGTTCAAAACAAGCAAGAGTTGTTCTGGCTGCCACCATGGGTGTGGGAGTCACCTCCGGACTTTTGGAATTTTTATGGGCCGGTGCTGGGAAAAAGGTTAAGAAAAAAGGTGCTTTTGAGGATAGAGTGGCCAGGAAAGCCCGCACCCCAAAGTCCGGGTGGCAATGCAAGTAGTTCCCAGAGACCTTGAAAGAAAGCAAGATTTGTTCTCGCTGCCACCATGGGTGTGGGAGTCAGCTCCGGACTTTTGGAATTTTTATGGGCCGGTGCTGGGGAAAAGGTTAAGAAAAAAGGTGCTTTTGAGGATAGAGTGGCCAGGAAAGCCCGCAGCCCCAAAGTCTGGGTGGCAATGCAAGTAGTTCCCAGAGACCTTGAAAGAAAGCAAGAGTTGTTCTGGCTGCCACCTTGGTTGTGGGAGCCAGACCAGGACGTTTGGAATTTTTGGAGGCCAGTGCTGGGAAAAAGGGAACAAAAGGTGCTTTTGAGGATAGAGTGGCCAGGAAAGCCCGCAGCCCCAAAGTCTGGGTGGCAATGCAAGTAGTTCCCAGAGACCTTGAAAGAAAGCAAGACTTGGTCTGGCTGCCAGCTTGGTTGTGGGAGCCAGGCCAGGACGTTTGGAATTTTGAAGTCCGGTGCTGGGAAAAAGTGAACAAAAGGTGCTTTTGAGGATAGAGTGGCCAGGAAAGCCCGCAGCCCCAAAGTCTGGGTGGCAATGCAAGTAGTTCCCAGAGACGTTCAAAACAAGCAAGAGTTGTTCTGGCTGCCACCATGGGTGTGGGAGTCACCTCCGGACTTTTGGAATTTTTATGGGCCGGTGCTGGGAAAAAGGTTAAGAAAAAAGGTGCTTTTGAGGATAGAGTGGCCAGGAAAGCCCGCAGCCCCAAAGTCTGGGTGGCAATGCAAGTAGTTCCCAGAGACCTTGAAAGAAAGCAAGAGTTGTTCTGGCTGCCAGCTTGGTTGTGGGAGCCAGGCCAGGACGTTTGGAATTTTTGGAGGCTGGTGCTGGGAAAAGGTGAAAAAAAGGTGCTTTTGAGGATAGAGTGGCCAGGAAAGCCCGCAGCCCCAAAGTCTGGGTGGCAATGCAAGTAGTTCCCAGAGACCTTGAAAGAAAGCAAGACTTGGTCTGGCTGACGCCTTGGTTGGGGGAGCCAGGCCAGGACGTTTGGAATTTTTGGAGGCCAGTGCTGGGAAAAAGTGAACAAAAGGTGCTTTTGAGGATAGAGTGGCCAGGAAAGCCCACAGCCCCAAAGTCTGGGTGGCAATGCAAGTAGTTCCCAGAGACCTTGAAAGAAAGCAAGAGTTGTTCTGGCTGACGCCTTGGTTGTGGGAGCCAGGCCAGGACGTTTGGAATTTTTGAAGGCCAGTGCTGGGAAAAAGTGAACAAAAGGTGCTTTTGAGGATAGAGTGGCCAGGAAAGCCCGCACCCCAAAGTCTGGGTGGCAATGCAAGTAGTTCCCAGAGACCTTGAAAGAAAGCAAGAGTTGTTCTGGCTGCCACCATGGGTGTGGGACTCAGCTCCGGACTATTGGAATTTTTATGGGCCGGTGCTGGGAAAAAGGTTAAGAAAAAAGGTGCTTTTGAGGATAGAGTGGCCAGGAAAGCCCGCAGCCCCAAAGTCTGGGTGGCAATGCAAGTAGTTCCCAGAGACGTTCAAAACAAGCAAGAGTTGTTCTGGCTGCCACCATGGGTGTGGGAGTCACCTCCGGACTTTTGGAATTTTTATGGGCCGGTGCTGGGAAAAAGGTTAAGAAAAAAGGTGCTTTTGAGGATAGAGTGGCCAGGAAAGCCCGCACCCCAAAGTCCGGGTGGCAATGCAAGTAGTTCCCAGAGACCTTGAAAGAAAGCAAGATTTGTTCTCGCTGCCACCATGGGTGTGGGAGTCAGCTCCGGACTTTTGGAATTTTTATGGGCCGGTGCTGGGGAAAAGGTTAAGAAAAAAGGTGCTTTTGAGGATAGAGTGGCCAGGAAAGCCCGCAGCCCCAAAGTCTGGGTGGCAATGCAAGTAGTTCCCAGAGACCTTGAAAGAAAGCAAGAGTTGTTCTGGCTGCCAGCTTGGTTGTGGGAGCCAGGCCAGGACGTTTGGAATTTTTGGAGGCTGGTGCTGGGAAAAGGTGAACAAAAGGTGCTTTTGAGGATAGAGTGGCCAGGAAAGCCCGCAGCCCCAAAGTCTGGGTGGCAATGCAAGTAGTTCCCAGAGACCTTGAAAGAAAGCAAGACTTGGTCTGGCTGACGCCTTGGTTGGGGGAGCCAGGCCAGGACGTTTGGAATTTTTGGAGGCCGGTGCTGGGAAAAAGTGAACAAAAGGTGCTTTTGAGGATAGAGTGGCCAGGAAAGCCCACAGCCCCAAAGTCTGGGTGGCAATGCAAGTAGTTCCCAGAGACCTTGAAAGAAAGCAAGACTTGGTCTGGCTGACGCCTTGGTTGTGGGAGCCAGGCCAGGACGTTTGGAATTTTTGAAGGCCAGTGCTGGGAAAAAGTGAACAAAAGGTGCTTTTGAGGATAGAGTGGCCAGGAAAGCCCGCAGCCCCAAAGTCTGGGTGGCAATGCAAGTAGTTCCCAGAGACCTTGAAAGAAAGCAAGAGTTGTTCTGGCTGCCACCTTGGTTGTGGGAGCCAGGCCAGGACGTTTGGAATTTTTGGAGGCCAGTGCTGGGAAAAGGTGAAAAAAAGGTGCTTTTGAGGATAGAGTGGCCAGGAAAGCCCGCAGCCCCAAAGTCTGGGTGGCAATGCAAGTAGTTCCCAGAGACCTTGAAAGAAAGCAAGAGTTGTTCTCGCTGCCACCATGGGTGTGGGACTCAGCTCCGGACTATTGGAATTTTTATGGGCCGGTGCTGGGAAAAAGGTTAAGAAAAAAGGTGCTTTTGAGGATAGAGTGGCCAGGAAAGCCCGCAGCCCCAAAGTCTGGGTGGCAATGCAAGTAGTTCCCAGAGACGTTCAAAACAAGCAAGAGTTGTTCTGGCTGCCACCATGGGTGTGGGAGTCACCTCCGGACTTTTGGAATTTTTATGGGCCGGTGCTGGGAAAAAGGTTAAGAAAAAAGGTGCTTTTGAGGATAGAGTGGCCAGGAAAGCCCGCACCCCAAAGTCCGGGTGGCAATGCAAGTAGTTCCCAGAGACCTTGAAAGAAAGCAAGAATTGTTCTCGCTGCCACCATGGGTGTGGGAGTCAGCTCCGGACTTTTGGAATTTTTATGGGCCGGTGCTGGGGAAAAGGTTAAGAAAAAAGGTGCTTTTGAGGATAGAGTGGCCAGGAAAGCCCGCAGCCCCAAAGTCTGGGTGGCAATGCAAGTAGTTCCCAGAGACCTTGAAAGAAAGCAAGAGTTGTTCTGGCTGCCAGCTTGGTTGTGGGAGCCAGGCCAGGACGTTTGGAATTTTGAAGTCCGGTGCTGGGAAAAAGTGAACAAAAGGTGCTTTTGAGGATAGAGTGGCCAGGAAAGCCCGCAGCCCCAAAGTCTGGGTGGCAATGCAAGTAGTTCCCAGAGACCTTGAAAGAAAGCAAGACTTGGTCTGGCTGATGCCTTGGTTGGGGGAGCCAGGCCAGGACGTTTGGAATTTTTGGAGGCCGGTGCTGGGAAAAAGTGAACAAAAGGTGCTTTTGAGGATAGAGTGGCCAGGAAAGCCCACAGCCCCAAAGTCTGGGTGGCAATGCAAGTAGTTCCCAGAGACCTTGAAAGAAAGCAAGACTTGGTCTGGCTGACGCCTTGGTTGGGGGAGCCAGGCCAGGACGTTTGGAATTTTTGAAGGCCAGTGCTGGGAAAAAGTGAACAAAAGGTGCTTTTGAGGATAGAGTGGCCAGGAAAGCCCGCACCCCAAAGTCTGGGTGGCAATGCAAGTAGTTCCCAGAGACCTTGAAAGAAAGCAAGAGTTGTTCTGGCTGCCACCTTGGTTGTGGGAGCCAGGCCAGGACGTTTGGAATTTTTGGAGGCCAGTGCTGGGAAAAGGTGAAAAAAAGGTGCTTTTGAGGATAGAGTGGCCAGGAAAGCCCGCAGCCCCAAAGTCTGGGTGGCAATGCAAGTAGTTCCCAGAGACCTTGAAAGAAAGCAAGAGTTGTTCTCGCTGCCACCATGGGTGTGGGACTCAGCTCCGGACTATTGGAATTTTTATGGGCCGGTGCTGGGAAAAAGGTTAAGAAAAAAGGTGCTTTTGAGGATAGAGTGGCCAGGAAAGCCCGCAGCCCCAAAGTCTGGGTGGCAATGCAAGTAGTTCCCAGAGACCTTGAAAGAAAGCAAGAGTTGTTCTGGCTGCCACCTTGGTTGTGGGAGCCAGGCCAGGACGTTTGGAATTTTGAAGTCCGGTGCTGGGAAAAAGTGAACAAAAGGTGCTTTTGAGGATAGAGTGGCCAGGAAAGCCCGCAGCCCCAAAGTCTGGGTGGCAATGCAAGTAGTTCCCAGAGACCTTGAAAGAAAGCAAGAATTGTTCTCGCTGCCACCATGGGTGTGGGACTCAGCTCCGGACTTTTGGAATTTTTATGGGCCGGTGCTGGGGAAAAGGTTAAGAAAAAAGGTGCTTTTGAGGATAGAGTGGCCAGGAAAGCCCGCAGCCCCAAAGTCTGGGTGGCAATGCAAGTAGTTCCCAGAGACCTTGAAAGAAAGCAAGACTTGGTCTGGCTGACGCCTTGGTTGTGGGAGCCAGGCCAGGACGTTTGGAATTTTTGGAGGCCGGTGCTGGGAAAAAGCGAACAAAAGGTGCTTTTGAGGATAGAGTGGCCAGGAAAGCCCACAGCCCCAAAGTCTGGGTGGCAATGCAAGTAGTTCCCAGAGAATGAAGGAAAGAAACCGTTTTTCTGGCTGCCAGCTTGGGTGTGGGGGTCAGCTCCTGACGTTTGGAATTTTTATGGGCCGGTGCTGGAAAAATGTTAAGAAAAAAGGTGCTTTTGAGGATAGAGTGGCCAGGAAAGCCCGCAGCCCCAAAGTCTGGGTGGCAATGCAAGTAGTTCCCAGAGACCTTGAAAGAAAGCAAGAGTTGTTCTGGCTGCCAGCTTGGGTGTGGGACTCAGCTCCGGACGTTTGGCATATTGGAGGCCGGTGCTGGGAAAAAGTGAACAAAAGGTGCTTTTGAGGATAGAGTGGCCAGGAAAGCCCGCAGCCCCAAAGTCTGGGTGGCAATGCAAGTAGTTCCCAGAGACCTTGAAAGAAAGCAAGACTTGGTCTGGCTGACGCTTTGGTTGTGGGAGCCAGGCCAGGACGTTTGGAATTTTTGAGTCCGGTGCTGGGAAAAAGTGAACAAAAGGTGCTTTTGAGGATAGAGTGGCCAGGAAAGCCCGCACCCCAAAGTCTGGGTGGCAATGCAAGTAGTTCCCAGAGACCTTGAAAGAAAGCAAGAGTTGTTCTGGCTGCCAGCTTGGTTGTGGGAGCCAGGCCAGGACGCTTGGAATTTTTGGAGGCCAGTGCTGGGAAAAGGTGAAAAAAAGGTGCTTTTGAGGATAGAGTGGCCAGGAAAGCCCGCAGCCCCAAAGTCTGGGTGGCAATGCAAGTAGTTCCCAGAGACCTTGAAAGAAAGCAAGAGTTGTTCTCGCTGCCACCATGGGTGTGGGACTCAGCTCCGGACTATTGGAATTTTTATGGGCCGGTGCTGGGAAAAAGGTTAAGAAAAAAGGTGCTTTTGAGGATAGAGTGGCCAGGAAAGCCCGCAGCCCCAAAGTCTGGGTGGCAATGCAAGTAGTTCCCAGAGGCATTCATAAAAAGCAAGAGTTGTTCTGGCTGCCAGCTTGGTTGTGGGAGCCAGGCCAGGACGGTTGGAATTTTGAAGTCCGGTGCTGGGACAAAGTGAACAAAAGGTGCTTTTGAGGATAGAGTGGCCAGGAAAGCCCGCAGCCCCAAAGTCTGGGTGGCAATGCAAGTAGTTCCCAGAGACCTTGAAAGAAAGCAAGAGTTGTTCTCGCTGCCACCATGGGTGTGGGAGTCAGCTCCGGACTTTTGGATTTTTTATGGGCCGGTGCTGGGGAAAAGGTTAAGAAAAAAGGTGCTTTTGAGGATAGAGTGGCCAGGAAAGCCCGCAGCCCCAAAGTCTGGGTGGCAATGCAAGTAGTTCCCAGAGACCTTGAAAGAAAGCAAGACTTGGTCTGGCTGACGCCTTGGTTGGGGGAGCCAGGCCAGGACGTTTGGAATTTTTGGAGGCCGGTGCTGGGAAAAAGTGAACAAAAGGTGCTTTTGAGGATAGAGTGGCCAGGAAAGCCCACAGCCCCAAAGTCTGGGTGGCAATGCAAGTAGTTCCCAGAGAATGAAGGAAAGAAACGTTGTTCTGGCTGCCAGCTTGGGTGTGGGGGTCAGCTCCTGACGTTTGGAATTTTTATGGGCCGGTGCTGGAAAAATGTTAAGAAAAAAGGTGCTTTTGAGGATAGAGTGGCCAGGAAAGCCCGCAGCCCCAAAGTCTGGGTGGCAATGCAAGTAGTTCCCAGAGACCTTGAAAGAAAGCAAGAGTTGTTCTGGCTGCCAGCTTGGTTGTGGGAGCCAGGCCAGGACGTTTGGAATTTTTGGAGGCTGGTGCTGGGAAAAGGTGAAAAAAAGGTGCTTTTGAGGATAGAGTGGCCAGGAAAGCCCGCAGCCCCAAAGTCTGGGTGGCAATGCAAGTAGTTCCCAGAGACCTTGAAAGAAAGCAAGACTTGGTCTGGCTGACGCCTTGGTTGGGGGAGCCAGGCCAGGACGTTTGGAATTTTTGGAGGCCGGTGCTGGGAAAAAGTGAACAAAAGGTGCTTTTGAGGATAGAGTGGCCAGGAAAGCCCACAGCCCCAAAGTCTGGGTGGCAATGCAAGTAGTTCCCAGAGACCTTGAAAGAAAGCAAGAGTTGTTCTGGCTGACGCCTTGGTTGTGGGAGCCAGGCCAGGACGTTTGGAATTTTTGAAGGCCAGTGCTGGGAAAAAGTGAACAAAAGGTGCTTTTGAGGATAGAGTGGCCAGGAAAGCCCGCACCCCAAAGTCTGGGTGGCAATGCAAGTAGTTCCCAGAGACCTTGAAAGAAAGCAAGAGTTGTTCTGGCTGCCACCATGGGTGTGGGACTCAGCTCCGGACTATTGGAATTTTTATGGGCCGGTGCTGGGAAAAAGGTTAAGAAAAAAGGTGCTTTTGAGGATAGAGTGGCCAGGAAAGCCCGCAGCCCCAAAGTCTGGGTGGCAATGCAAGTAGTTCCCAGAGACGTTCAAAACAAGCAAGAGTTGTTCTGGCTGCCACCATGGGTGTGGGAGTCACCTCCGGACTTTTGGAATTTTTATGGGCCGGTGCTGGGAAAAAGGTTAAGAAAAAAGGTGCTTTTGAGGATAGAGTGGCCAGGAAAGCCCGCACCCCAAAGTCCGGGTGGCAATGCAAGTAGTTCCCAGAGACCTTGAAAGAAAGCAAGAATTGTTCTCGCTGCCACCATGGGTGTGGGAGTCAGCTCCGGACTTTTGGAATTTTTATGGGCCGGTGCTGGGGAAAAGGTTAAGAAAAAAGGTGCTTTTGAGGATAGAGTGGCCAGGAAAGCCCGCAGCCCCAAAGTCTGGGTGGCAATGCAAGTAGTTCCCAGAGACCTTGAAAGAAAGCAAGAGTTGTTCTGGCTGCCAGCTTGGTTGTGGGAGCCAGGCCAGGACGTTTGGAATTTTTGGAGGCTGGTGCTGGGAAAAGGTGAACAAAAGGTGCTTTTGAGGATAGAGTGGCCAGGAAAGCCCGCAGCCCCAAAGTCTGGGTGGCAATGCAAGTAGTTCCCAGAGACCTTGAAAGAAAGCAAGACTTGGTCTGGCTGACGCCTTGGTTGGGGGAGCCAGGCCAGGACGTTTGGAATTTTTGGAGGCCGGTGCTGGGAAAAAGTGAACAAAAGGTGCTTTTGAGGATAGAGTGGCCAGGAAAGCCCACAGCCCCAAAGTCTGGGTGGCAATGCAAGTAGTTCCCAGAGACCTTGAAAGAAAGCAAGACTTGGTCTGGCTGACGCCTTGGTTGTGGGAGCCAGGCCAGGACGTTTGGAATTTTTGAAGGCCAGTGCTGGGAAAAAGTGAACAAAAGGTGCTTTTGAGGATAGAGTGGCCAGGAAAGCCCGCACCCCAAAGTCTGGGTGGCAATGCAAGTAGTTCCCAGAGACCTTGAAAGAAAGCAAGAGTTGTTCTGGCTGCCACCTTGGTTGTGGGAGCCAGGCCAGGACGTTTGGAATTTTTGGAGGCCAGTGCTGGGAAAAGGTGAAAAAAAGGTGCTTTTGAGGATAGAGTGGCCAGGAAAGCCCGCAGCCCCAAAGTCTGGGTGGCAATGCAAGTAGTTCCCAGAGACCTTGAAAGAAAGCAAGAGTTGTTCTCGCTGCCACCATGGGTGTGGGACTCAGCTCCGGACTATTGGAATTTTTATGGGCCGGTGCTGGGAAAAAGGTTAAGAAAAAAGGTGCTTTTGAGGATAGAGTGGCCAGGAAAGCCCGCAGCCCCAAAGTCTGGGTGGCAATGCAAGTAGTTCCCAGAGACGTTCAAAACAAG
>NW_027415181.1:0-15762 GCF_964106895.1 Numenius arquata
TATGGAAGGAACCTTACGGACCCCTACAGAACACTACTGGCTCCTGCGGTACTCTACAGGCCTCTAGGGAACCTACGAAGCTCTACGGAACCCTATGGATCCTTACGGAACAGTACGGGCCCCTTCAGACCTCTGCGGGCGCTTATGGAAACCTACAGGACCCTACGGAACTGTACGAGACTCTACAGGCCCCTAGGGAACACCACAGGCCCCTACGGAACTGTACGAGACTCTACAGGCCCCTAGGGAACACCACAGGCCCCTACGGAACCCTACACAACCCTCTGGAAACATATGGCACCCTACAAGCTCCTACCAACCCCTGCGGGCACTTACACAACCCTACCGGCCCCTATGGAAATCTACGGGACTCCACGGGCCCCTAGGGAAGCCTACAGATTTTGACGGAACCCTACGAGCCCCTCTGGAACCCTACAGAATACTCCAGGACCCGACAGCACTCTACAAGACCCTTAGTGACACAACGGAACCTCACTAAAACCCTATGGGCTCCTACAGAACACTGCAGGTGCCTACGGAACCCTACGGACCCCTACGCAATACTACCAGCCGCTACGGAAACCTATGGCACCTACGCAACTCTACGGAACCTGACAGAAACACTGTGGGCCCCTAAAGGCCCTTGCGGGCACTTGCAGAACTCTGCAGGAACCCACGGAACTTTATGGAACCCTACCAGCCCCTACGGAAGCCTAAAGACCCTTGCAGGCAGTTACGGAACGGTACAGGGCCCTAGGGAACTTTACCAGCCACTACGGAACTCTACAGGCCCCTACGGAACCCGGCAGAACCCTCCAGAACCTTACAGAATCCCACAGACTCCTACAGACTCCTGCGGGCACTTACTCAACCCTAGAGGACCCTACGGAACACTGCCAGCCCCTATGGAAGGAACCTTACGGACCCCTACAGAACACACTGGCTCCTGCAGTATTCTACAGGCCTCTAGGGAACCTACAAAGCTCTACGGAACCCTATGGATCCTTACGGAACAGTACGGGTCCCTTCAGACCTCTGCGGGCGCTTATGGAAACCTACAGGACCCTACGGAACTGTACGAGACTCTACAGGCCCCTAGGGAACACTACAGGCCCCTACGGAATTGTATGAGACTCTACAGGCCCCTAGGGAACACCACAGGCCCCTACGGAACCCTACACAGCCCTCTGGAAACATATGGCACCCTACAAGCTCCTACCAACCCCTGCGGGCACTTACACAACCCTACAGGCCCCTACGGAAATCTACGGGTCTCCACGGGCCCCTAGGGAAGCCTACAGATTTCAACGGAACCCTACGAGCCCCTCTGGAACCCTACAGAATACTCCAGGACCCGACAGCACTCTACAAGACCCTTAGCAACACAACGGAACCTCACGAAAACCCTATGGGCTCCTACAGAACACTGCAGGTGCCTACGGAACCCTACAGACCCCTACGGAACCCTATAGACCCCTACGGAACCCTATAGACACCTGCGGGCACTTACAGAACCCTGCAGGCCCCTACGGAACCCTACAGGTCCATACAGAACCCCACAGGGCCCTACGGAACTTTACCAGCCACTACGGAACTCTACGGGCCCCTACGGAACCCGGCAGAACCCTCCAGAACCTTACAGAATCCCACAGACTCCTACGGGCACTTACTCAACCCTAGAGGACCCTACGGAACACTGCCAGCCCCTATGGAAGGAACCTTACGGATCCCTACAGAACACTACTGGCTCCTGCGCTACTCTACAGGCCTCTAGGGAACCTACGAAGCTCTACGGAACCCTATGGATCCTTACGGAACAGTACGGGCCCCTTCAGACCTCTGCGGGCGCTTATGGAAACCTACAGGACCCTACGGACGAGACTCTACAGGCCCCTAGGGAACACCACAGGCCCCTACGGAACTGTACGAGACTCTACAGGCCCCTAGGGAACACCACAGGCCCCTACGGAACCCTACACAACCCTCTGGAAACATATGGCACCCTACAAGCTCCTACCAACCCCTGCGGGCACTTACACAACCCTACCGGCCCCTATGGAAATCTGCGGGACTCCACGGGCCCCTAGGGAAGCCTACAGATTTTGACGGAACCCTACGAGCCCCTCTGGAACCCTACAGAATACTCCAGGACCCGACAGCACTCTACAAGACCCTTAGTGACACAACGGAACCTCACTAAAACCCTATGGGCTCCTACAGAACACTGCAGGTGCCTACGGAACCCTACGGACCCCTACGCAATACTACCAGCCGCTACGGAAACCTATGGCACCTACGCAACTTTACGGAACCTGACAGAAACACTGTGGGCCCCTAAAAGCCCTTGCGGGCACTTGCAGAACTCTGCAGGAACCCACGGAACTTTATGGAACCCTACCAGCCCCTACGGAAGCCTAAAGACCCTTGCAGGCAGTTACGGAATGGTACAGGGCCCTAGGGAACTTTACCAGCCACTACGGAACTCTACAGGCCCCTACGGAACCCGGCAGAACCCTCCAGAACCTTACAGAATCCCACAGACTCCTACAGACTCCTGCGGTCACTTACTCAACCCTAGAGGACCCTACGGAACACTGCCAGCCCCTATGGAAGGAACCTTACGGACCCCTACAGAACACACTGGCTCCTGCAGTATTCTACAGGCCTCTAGGGAACCTACAAAGCTCTACGGAACCCTATGGATCCTTACGGAACAGTACGGGTCCCTTCAGACCTCTGCGGGCGCTTATGGAAACCTACAGGACCCTACGGAACTGTACGAGACTCTACAGGCCCCTAGGGAACACTACAGGCCCCTACGGAATTGTATGAGACTCTACAGGCCCCTAGGGAACACCACAGGCCCCTACGGAACCCTACACAGCCCTCTGGAAACATATGGCACCCTACAAGCTCCTACCAACCCCTGCGGGCACTTACACAACCCTACAGGCCCCTATGGAAATCTACGGGACTCCACGGGCCCCTAGGGAAGCCTACAGATTTTGACGGAACCCTACGAGCCCCTCTGGAACCCTACAGAATACTCCAGGACCCGACAGCACTCTACAAGACCCTTAGTGACACAACGGAACCTCACTAAAACCCTATGGGCTCCTACAGAACACTGCAGGTGCCTACGGAACCCTACGGACCCCTACACAATACTACCAGCCGCTACGGAAACCTATGGCACCTACGCAACTCTACGGAACCTGACAGAAACACTGTGGGCCCCTAAAGGCCCTTGCGGGCACTTGCAGAACTCTGCAGGAACCCACGGAACTTTATGGAACCCTACCAGCCCCTACGGAAGCCTAAAGACCCTTGCAGGCAGTTACGGAACGGTACAGGGTCCTAGGGAACTTTACCAGCCACTACGGAACTCTACAGGCCCCTACGGAACCCGGCAGAACCCTCCAGAACCTTACAGAATCCCACAGACTCCTACAGACTCCTGCGGTCACTTACTCAACCCTAGAGGACCCTACGGAACACTGCCAGCCCCTATGGAAGGAACCTTACGGACCCCTACAGAACACACTGGCTCCTGCAGTATTCTACAGGCCTCTAGGGAACCTACAAAGCTCTACGGAACCCTATGGATCCTTACGGAACAGTACGGGTCCCTTCAGACCTCTGCGGGCGCTTATGGAAACCTACAGGACCCTACGAAACTGTACGAGACTCTACAGGCCCCTAGGGAACACTACAGGCCCCTACGGAATTGTATGAGACTCTACAGGCCCCTAGGGAACACCACAGGCCCCTACGGAACCCTACACAGCCCTCTGGAAACATATGGCACCCTACAAGCTCCTACCAACCCCTGCGGGCACTTACACAACCCTACAGGCCCCTACGGAAATCTACGGGTCTCCACGGGCCCCTAGGGAAGCCTACAGATTTCAACGGAACCCTACGAGCCCCTCTGGAACCCTACAGAATACTCCAGGACCTGACAGCACTCTACAAGACCCTTAGCAACACAACGGAACCTCACGAAAACCCTATGGGCTCCTACAGAACACTGCAGGTGCCTACGGAACCCTACAGACCCCTACGGAACCCTATAGACACCTGCGGGCACTTACAGAACCCTGCAGGCCCCTACGGAACCCTACAGGTCCATACAGAACCCCACAGGGCTCTACGGAACTTTACCAGCCACTACGGAACTCTACGGGCCCCTACGGAACCCTGCAGAACCCCCCGGAACCTTACAGAATCCCACAGACTCCTACGGGCACTTACTCAACCCTAGAGGACCCTACGGAACACTGCCAGCCCCTATGGAAGGAACCCTACGGGCCCCTACAGAACACTACTGGCTCCTGCACTACTCTACAGGCCTCTAGGGAACCTACGAAGCTCTACGGAACCCTATGGATCCTTACGGAACAGTACGGGTCCCTTCAGACCTCTGCGGGCGCTTATGGAAACCTACAGGACCCTACGGAACTGTACGAGACTCTACAGGCCCCTAGGGAACACCACAGGCCCCTACGGAACCCTACACAGCCCTCTGGAAACATATGGCACCCTACAAGCTCCTACCAACCCCTGTGGGCACTTACACAACCCTACAGGCCCCTACGGAAATCTACGGGTCTCCACGGGCCCCTAGGGAAGCCTACAGATTTCGACGGAACCCTACGAGCCCCTCTGGAACCCTACAGAATACTCCAGGACCCGACAGCACTCTACAAGACCCTTAGCAACACAACGGAACCTCACGAAAACCCTATGGGTTCCTACAGAACACTGCAGGTGCCTACGGAACCCTACAGACCCCTACGGAACCCTATAGACCCCTACGGAACCCTATAGACACCTGCGGGCACTTACAGAACCCTGCAGGCCCCTACGGAACCCTACAGGTCCATACAGAACCCCACAGGGCCCTACGGAACTTTACCAGCCACTACGGAACTCTACGGGCCCCTACGGAACCCGGCAGAACCCTCCAGAACCTTACAGAATCCCACAGACTCCTACGGGCACTTACTCAACCCTAGAGGACCCTACGGAACACTGCCAGCCCCTATGGAAGGAACCTTACGGATCCCTACAGAACACTACTGGCTCCTGCGCTACTCTACAGGCCTCTAGGGAACCTACGAAGCTCTACGGAACCCTATGGATCCTTACGGAACAGTACGGGCCCCTTCAGACCTCTGCGGGCGCTTATGGAAACCTACAGGACCCTACGGAACTGTACGAGACTCTACAGGCCCCTAGGGAACACCACAGGCCCCTACGGAACTGTACGAGACTCTACAGGCCCCTAGGGAACACCACAGGCCCCTACGGAACCCTACACAACCCTCTGGAAACAGATGGCACCCTACAAGCTCCTACCAACCCCTGCGGGCACTTACACAACCCTACCGGCCCCTATGGAAATCTGCGGGACTCCACGGGCCCCTAGGGAAGCCTACAGATTTTGACGGAACCCTACGAGCCCCTCTGGAACCCTACAGAATACTCCAGGACCCGACAGCACTCTACAAGACCCTTAGTGACACAACGGAACCTCACTAAAACCCTATGGGCTCCTACAGAACACTGCAGGTGCCTACGGAACCCTACAGACCCCTACGGAACCCTATAGACACCTGCGGGCACTTACAGAACCCTGCAGGCCCCTACGGAACCCTACAGGTCCATACAGAACCCCACAGGGCTCTACGGAACTTTACCAGCCACTACGGAACTCTACGGGCCCCTACGGAACCCGGCAGAACCCTCCGGAACCTTACAGAATCCCACAGACTCCTACGGGCACTTACTCAACCCTAGAGGACCCTACGGAACACTGCCAGCCCCTATGGAAGGAACCCTACGGGCCCCTACAGAACACTACTGGCTCCTGCACTACTCTACAGGCCTCTAGGGAACCTACGAAGCTCTACGGAACCCTATGGATCCTTACGGAACAGTACGGGTCCCTTCAGACCTCTGCGGGCGCTTATGGAAACCTACAGGACCCTACGGAACTGTACGAGACTCTACAGGCCCCTAGGGAACACCACAGGCCCCTACGGAACTGTACGAGACTCTACAGGCCCGTAGGGAACACCACAGGCCCCTACGGAACCCTACACAACCCTCTGGAAACATATGGCACCCTACAAGCTCCTACCAACCCCTGCGGGCACTTACACAACCCTACCGGCCCCTATGGAAATCTGCGGGACTCCACGGGCCCCTAGGGAAGCCTACAGATTTTGACGGAACCCTACGAGCCCCTCTGGAACCCTACAGAATACTCCAGGACCCGACAGCACTCTACAAGACCCTTAGTGACACAACGGAACCTCACGAAAACCCTATGGGCTCCTACAGAACACTGCAGGTGCCTACGGAACCCTACGGACCCCTACGCAATACTACCAGCCGCTACGGAAACCTATGGCACCTACGCAACTCTACGGAACCTGACAGAAACACTGTGGGCCCCTACAGGCCCTTGCGGGCACTTGCAGAACTCTGCAGGAACCCACGGAACTTTATGGAACCCTACCAGCCCCTACGGAAGCCTAAAGACCCTTGCAGGCAGTTACGGAACGGTACAGGGCCCTAGGGAACTTTACCAGCCACTACGGAACTCTACAGGCCCCTACGGAACGCGGCAGAACCCTCCAGAACCTTACAGAATCCCACAGACTCCTACAGACTCCTGCGGGCACTTACTCAACCCTAGAGGAACCTACGGAACACTGCCAGCCCCTATGGAAGGAACCTTACGGACCCCTACAGAACACACTGGCTCCTGCAGTATTCTACAGGCCTCTAGGGAACCTACAAAGCTCTACGGAACCCTATGGATCCTTACGGAACAGTACGGGTCCCTTCAGACCTCTGCGGGCGCTTATGGAAACCTACAGATCCCTACAGAACTGTACGAGAATCTACAGGCCCCTAGGGAACACTACAGGCCCCTACGGAACCGTACGAGACTCTACAGGCCGGTAGGGAACACCACAGGCCCCTACGGAACCCTACACAACCCTCCGGAAACATATGGCACCCTACAAGCTCCTACCAACCCCTGCGGGCACTTACACAACCCTACAGGCCCCTACGGAAATCGACGGGACTCCACGGGCCCCTAGGGAAGCCTACAGATTTTGACGGAACCCTACGAGCCCCTCTGGAACCCTACAGAATACTCCAGGACCCGACAGCACTCTACAAGACCCTTAGCAACACAACAGAACCTCACTAAAACCCTATGGGCTCCTACAGAACACTGCAGGTGCCTACGGAACCCTACAGACCCCTACGGAACCCTATAGACACCTGCGGGCACTTACAGAACCCTGCAGGCCCCTATGGAACCCTACAGGTCCATACAGAACCCCACAGGGCTCTACGGAACTTTACCAGCCACTACGGAACTCTACGGGCCCCTACGGAACCCTGCAGAACCCTCCGGAACCTTACAGAATCCCACAGACTCCTACGGGCACTTACTCAACCCTAGAGGACCCTACGGAACACTGCCAGCCCCTATGGAAGGAACCCTACGGGCCCCTACAGAACACTACTGGCTCCTGCGGTACTCTACAGGCCTCTAGGGAACCTACGAAGCTCTACGGAACCCTATGGATCCTTACGGAACAGTACGGGTCCCTTCAGACCTCTGCGGGCGCTTATGGAAACCTACAGGACCCTACGGAACTGTACGAGACTCTACAGGCCCCTAGGGAACACCACAGGCCCCTACGGAACTGTACGAGACTCTACAGGCCCCTAGGGAACCCTACACAACCCTCCGGAAACATATGGCATCCTACAACCTCCTACCAACCCCTGCGGGCACTTACACAACCCTACAGGCCCCTATGGAAATCTACGGGACTCCACGGGCCCCTAGGGAAGCCTACAGATTTTGACGGAACCCTACGAGCCCCTCTGGAACCCTACAGAATACTCCAGGACCCGACAGCACTCTACAAGACCCTTAGCAACACAACGGAACCTCACGAAAACCCTATGGGCTCCTACAGAACACTGCAGGTGCCTACGGAACCCTACAGACCCCTACGGAACCCTATAGACCCCTACGGAACCCTATAGACACCTGTGGGCACTTACGGAACCCTGCAGGCCCCTACGGAACCCTACAGGTCCATACAGAACCCCACAGGGCCCTACGGAACTTTACCAGCCACTACGGAACTCTACGGGCCCCTACGGAACCCGGCAGAACCCTCCAGAACCTTACAGAATCCCACAGACTCCTACGGGCACTTACTCAACCCTAGAGGACCCTACGGAACACTGCCAGCCCCTATGGAAGGAACCTTACGGATCCCTACAGAACACTACTGGCTCCTGCGCTACTCTACAGGCCTCTAGGGAACCTACGAAGCTCTACGGAACCCTATGGATCCTTACGGAACAGTACGGGCCCCTTCAGACCTCTGCGGGTGCTTATGGAAACCTACAGGACCCTACGGAACTGTACGAGACTCTACAGGCCCCTAGGGAACACCACAGGCCCCTACGGAACTGTACGAGACTCTACAGGCCCCTAGGGAACACCACAGGCCCCTACGGAACCCTACACAACCCTCTGGAAACATATGGCACCCTACAAGCTCCTACCAACCCCTGCGGGCACTTACACAACCCTACCGGCCCCTATGGAAATCTGCGGGACTCCACGGGCCCCTAGGGAAGCCTACAGATTTTGATGGAACCCTACGAGCCCCTCTGGAACCCTACAGAATACTCCAGGACCCGACAGCACTCTACAAGACCCTTAGTGACACAACGGAACCTCACTAAAACCCTATGGGCTCCTACAGAACACTGCAGGTGCCTACGGAACCCTACGGACCCCTACGCAATACTACCAGCCGCTACGGAAACCTATGGCACCTACGCAACTCTACGGAACCTGACAGAAACACTGTGGGCCCCTACAGGCCCTTGCGGGCACTTGCAGAACTCTGCAGGAACCCACGCAACTTTATGGAACCCTACCAGCCCCTACGGAAGCCTAAAGACCCTTGCAGGCAGTTACGGAACGGTACAGGGCTCTACGGAACTTTACCAGCCACTACGGAACTCTACAGGCCCCTACGGAACCCGGCAGAACCCTCCAGAACCTTACAGAATCCCACAGACTCCTACAGACTCCTGCGGGCACTTACTCAACCCTAGAGGACCCTACGGAACACTGCCAGCCCCTATGGAAGGAACCCCACGGGCCCCTACAGAACACTACTGGCTCCTGCACTACTCTACAGGCCTCTAGGGAACCTACGAAGCTCTACGGAACCCTATGGATCCTTACGGAACAGTACGGGTCCCTTCAGACCTCTGCGGGCGCTTATGGAAACCTACAGGACCCTACGGAACTGTACGAGACTCTACAGGCCCCTAGGGAACACCACAGGCCCCTACGGAACTGTACGAGACTCTACAGGCCCCTAGGGAACCCTACACAACCCTCCGGAAACATATGGCATCCTACAAGCTCCTACCAACCCCTGCGGGCACTTACACAACCCTACCGGCCCCTATGGAAATCTACGGGACTCCACGGGCCCCTAGGGAAGCCTACAGATTTTGACGGAACCCTACGAGCCCCTCTGGAACCCTACAGAATACTCCAGGACCCGACAGCACTCTACAAGACCATTAGCAACACAACGGAACCTCACGAAAACCCTATGGGCTCCTACAGAACACTGCAGGCGCCTACGGAACCCTACAGACCCCTACGGAACCCTATAGACACCTGCGGGCACTTACAGAACCCTGCAGGCCCCTACGGAACCCTACAGGTCCATACAGAACCCCACAGGGCTCTACGGAACGTTACCAGCCACTACGGAACTCTACGGGCCCCTACGGAACCCTGCAGAACCCTCCGGAACCTTACAGAATCCCACAGACTCCTACGGGCACTTACTCAACCCTAGAGGACCCTACGGAACACTGCCAGCCCCTATGGAAGGAACCCTACGGGCCCCTACAGAACACTACTGGCTACTGCGGTACTCTACAGGCCTCTAGGGAACCTACGAAGCTCTACGGAACCCTATGGATCCTTACGGAACAGTACGGGCCCCTTCAGACCTCTGCGGGCGCTTATGGAAACCTACAGGACCCTACGGAACTGTACGAGACTCTACAGGCCGGTAGGGAACACCACAGGCCCCTACGGAACCCTACACAACCCTCTGGAAACATAGGGCACCCTACAAGCTCCTACCAACCCCTGCGGGCACTTACACAACCCTACAGGCCCCTACGGAAATCTACGGGACTCCACGGGCCCCTAGGGAAGCCTACAGATTTCGACGGAACCCTACGAGCCCCTCTGGAACCCTACAGAATACTCCAGGACCCGACAGCACTCTACAAGACCCTTAGCAACACAACGGAACCTCACGAAAACCCTATGGGCTCCTACAGAACACTGCAGGTGCCTACGGAATCCTACAGACCCCTACGGAACCCTATAGACACCTGCGGGCACTTACAGAACCCTGCAGGCCCCTACGGAACCCTACAGGTCCATACAGAACCCCACAGGGCCCTACGGAACTTTACCAGCCACTACGGAACTCTACGGGCCCCTACGGAACCCTGCAGAACCCTCCAGAACCTTACAGAATCCCACAGACTCCTGCGGGCACTTACTCAACCCTAGAGGACCCTACGGAACACTGCCAGCCCCTATGGAAGGAACCCTACGGGCCCCTACAGAACACTACTGGCTACTGCGCTACTCTACAGGCCTCTAGGGAACCTACGAAGCTCTACGGAACCCTATGGATCCTTACGGAACAGTACGGGCCCCTTCAGACCTCTGCGGGCGCTTATGGAAACCTACAGATCCCTACAGAACTGTACGAGACTCTACAGGCCCCTAGGGAACACTACAGGCCCCTACGGAACCGTACGAGACTCTACAGGCCCCTAGGGAACACCACAGGCCCCTACGGAACCCTACACAACCCTCCGGAAACATATGGCACCCTACAAGCTCCTACCAACCCCTGCGGGCACTTACACAACCCTACAGGCCCCTACGGAAATCTACGGGACTCCACGGGCCCCTAGGGAAGCCTACAGATTTTGACGGAACCCTACGAGCCCCTCTGGAACCCTACAGAATACTCCAGGACCCGACAGCACTCTACAAGACCCTTAGCAACACAACGGAACCTCACGAAAACCCTATGGGCTCCTACAGAACACTGCAGGTGCCTACGGAACCCTACAGACCCCTACGGAACCCTATAGACCCCTACGGAACCCTATAGACACCTGTGGGCACTTACGGAACCCTGCAGGCCCCTACGGAACCCTACAGGTCCATACAGAACCCCACAGGGCCCTACGGAACTTTACCAGCCACTACGGAACTCTACGGGCCCCTACGGAACCCGGCAGAACCCTCCAGAACCTTACAGAATCCCACAGACTCCTACGGGCACTTACTCAACCCTAGAGGACCCTACGGAACACTGCCAGCCCCTATGGAAGGAACCTTACGGATCCCTACAGAACACTACTGGCTCCTGCGGTACTCTACAGGCCTCTAGGGAACCTATGAAGCTCTACGGAACCCTATGGATCCTTACGGAACAGTACGGGCCGCTTCAGACCTCTGCGGGCGCTTATGGAAACCTACAGGACCCTACGGAACTGTACGAGACTCTACAGGCCCCTAGGGAACACCACAGGCCCCTACGGAACTGTACGAGACTCTACAGGCCCCTAGGGAACACCACAGGCCCCTACGGAACCCTACACAACCCTCTGAAAACATATGGCACCCTACAAGCTCCTACCAACCCCTGCGGGCACTTACACAACCCTACCGGCCCCTATGGAAATCTACGGGACTCCACGGGCCCCTAGGGAAGCCTACAGATTTTGACGGAACCCTACGAGCCCCTCTGGAACCCTACAGAATACTCCAGGACCCGACAGCACTCTACAAGACCCTTAGTGACACAACGGAACCTCACTAAAACCCTATGGGCTCCTACAGAACACTGCAGGTGCCTACAGAACCCTACGGACCCCTACGCAATACTACCAGCCGCTACGGAAACCTATGGCACCTACGCAACTCTACGGAACCTGACAGAAACACTGTGGGCCCCTACAGGCCCTTGCGGGCACTTGCAGAACTCTGCAGGAACCCACGCAACTTTATGGAACCCTACCAGCCCCTACGGAAGCCTAAAGACCCTTGCAGGCAGTTACGGAACGGTACAGGGCCCTAGGGAACTTTACCAGCCACTACGGAACTCTACAGGCCCCTACGGAACGCGGCAGAACCCTCCAGAACCTTACAGAATCCCACAGACTCCTACAGACTCCTGCGGGCACTTACTCAACCCTAGAGGAACCTACGGAACACTGCCAGCCCCTATGGAAGGAACCTTACGGACCCCTACAGAACACACTGGCTCCTGCAGTATTCTACAGGCCTCTAGGGAACCTACGAAGCTCTACGGAGCCCTATGGATCCTTACGGAACAGTACGGGCCCCTTCAGACCTCTGCGGGCGCTTATGGAAACCTACAGGACCCTACAGAACTGTACGAGACTCTACAGGCCCCTAGGGAACACTACAGGCCCCTACGGAACCGTACGAGACTCTACAGGCCGGTAGGGAACACCACAGGCCCCTACGGAACCCTACACAACCCTCCGGAAACATAGGGCACCCTACAAGCTCCTACCAACCCCTGCGGGCACTTACACAACCCTACAGGCCCCTACGGAAATCTACGGGACTCCACGGGCCCCTAGGGAAGCCTACAGATTTTGACGGAACCCTACGAGCCCCTCTGGAACCCTACAGAATACTCCAGGACCCGACAGCACTCTACAAGACCCTTAGTGACACAACGGAACCTCACGAAAACCCTATGGGCTCCTACAGAACACTGCAGGTGCCTACAGAACCCTACGGACCCCTACGCAATACTACCAGCCGCTACGGAAACCTATGGCACCTACGCAACTCTACGGAACCTGACAGAAACACTGTGGGCCCCTACAGGCCCTTGCGGGCACTTGCAGAACTCTGCAGGAACCCACGGAACTTTATGGAACCCTACCAGCCCCTACGGAAGCCTAAAGACCCTTGCAGGCAGTTACGGAACGGTACAGGGCCCTACGGAACTTTACCAGCCACTACGGAACTCTACAGGCCCCTATGGAACCCGGAAGAACCCTCCAGAACCTTACAGAATCCCACAGACTCCTGCAGGCACTTACTCAACCCTAGAGGACCCTACGGAACACTGCCAGCCCCTATGGAAGGAACCTTACGGACCCCTACAGAACACTACTGGCTCCTGCGGTACTCTACAGCCTACTAGGGAACCTACGAAGCTCTACGGAGCCCTATGGATCCTTACGGAACAGTACAGGTCCCTTCAGACCTCTGCGGGCGCTTATGGAAACCTACAGGACCCTACGGAACTGTACGAGACTCTACAGGCCCCTAGGGAACACTACAGGCCCCTACGGAACCGTACGAGACTCTACAGGCCCCTAGGGAACACCACAGGCCCCTACGGAACCCTACACAACCCTCCGGAAACATAGGGCACCCTACAAGCTCCTACCAACCCCTGCGGGCACTTACACAACCCTACAGGCCCCTACGGAAATCTACGGGACTCCACGGGCCCCTAGGGAAGCCTACAGATTTTGACGGAACCCTACGAGCCCCTCTGGAACCCTACAGAATACTCCAGGACCCGACAGCACTCTACAAGACCCTTAGCAACACAACGGAACCTCACGAAAACCCTATGGGCTCCTACAGAACACTGCAGGCCCCTACAGAACCCTACAGGTCCATACAGAACCCCACAGGGCTCTACGGAACTTTACCAGCCACTACGGAACTCTACGGGCCCCTACGGAACCCTGCAGAACCCTCCGGAACCTTACAGAATCCCACAGACTCCTACGGGCACTTACTCAACCCTAGAGGACCCTACGGAACACTGCCAGCCCCTATGGAAGGAACCATACGGGCCCCTACAGAACACTACTGGCTCCTGCGCTACTCTACAGGCCTCTAGGGAACCTACGAAGCTCTACGGAACCCTATGGATCCTTACGGAACAGTACGGGCCCCTTCAGACCTCTGCGGGCGCTTATGGAAACCTACAGGCCCCTACGGAACTGTACGAGACTCTACAGGCCCCTAGGGAACACCACAGGCCCCTACGGAACCCTACACAACCCTCCGGAAACATAGGGCACCCTACAAGCTCCTACCAACCCCTGCGGGCACTTACACAACCCTACAGGCCCCTACGGAAATCTACGGGACTCCACGGGCCCCTAGGGAAGCCTACAGATTTTGACGGAACCCTACGAGCCCCTCTGGAACCCTACAGAATACTACAGGACCCGACAGCACTCTACAAGACCCTTAGCGACAGAATGGAACCTCACTAAAACCCTATGGGCTCCTACAGAACACTGCAGGTGCCTACGGAACCCTACAGACCCCTACGCAATACTACCAGCCGCTACGGAAACCTATGGCACCTACGCAACTCTACGGAACCTGACAGAAACACTGTGGGCCCCTACAGGCCCTTGCGGGCACTTGCAGAACTCTGCAGGAACCCACGCAACTTTATGGAAACCTACCAGACCCTACGGAAGCCTAAAGACCCTTGCAGGCAGTTACGGAACGGTACAGGGCCCTAGGGAACTTTACCAGCCACTACGGAACTCTACAGGCCCCTACGGAACCCGGCAGAACCCTCCAGAACCTTACAGAATCCCACAGACTCCTGCAGGTACTTACTCAACCCTAGAGGACCCTACGGAACACTGCCAGCCCCTATGGAAGGAACCTTACGGACCCCTACAGAACACTACTGGCTCCTGCGCTACTCTACAGGCCTCTAGGGAACCTACGAAGCTCTACGGAGCCCTATGGATCCTTACGGAACAGTACGGGCCCCTTCAGACCTCTGCGGGCGCTTATGGAAACCTACAGGACCCTACGGAACTGTACGAGACTCTACAGGCCCCTAGGGAACACTACAGGCCCCTACGGAACCGTACGAGACTCTACAGGCCGGTAGGGAACACCACAGGCCCCTACGGAACCCTACACAACCCTCCGAAAACATAGGGCACCCTACAAGCTCCTACCAACCCCTGCGGGCACTTACACAACCCTACAGGCCCCTATGGAAATCTACGGGACTCCACGGGCCCCTAGGGAAGCCTACAGATTTTGACGGAACCCTACGAGCCCCTCTGGAACCCTACAGAATACTCCAGGACCCGACAGCACTCTACAAGACCCTTAGCAACACAACGGAACCTCACGAAAACCCTATGGGCTCCTACAGAACACTGCAGGTGCCTACGGAACCCTACAGACCGCTACGGAACACTACAGACACCTGCGGGCACTTACAGAACCCTGCAGGCCCCTACGGAACCCTACAGGTCCATACAGAACCCCACAGGGCTCTACGGAACTTTACCAGCCACTACGGAACTCTACGGGCCCCTACGGAACCCTGCAGAACCCTCTGGAACCTTACAGAATCCCACAGACTCCTACGGGCACTTACTCAACCCTAGAGGACCCTACGGAACACTGCCAGCCCATATGGAAGGAACCCTACGGGCCCCTACAGAACACTACTGGCTCCTGCGCTACTCTACAGGCCTCTAGGGAACCTACGAAGCTCTACGGAACCCTATGGATCCTTACGGAACAGTACG
>NW_027415182.1:0-10843 GCF_964106895.1 Numenius arquata
GTCGGAGCCGTTTTTCCACACCCCCCCCCCCCCAAAAGCGGTGTCCGAGACCTGAAGCTCCCTGAGCTGAACGGGCACCGTCGGGTGGGGGGGGGGGGGGGGGCCCGCGCCGTCTCCGCCGCCATCCGTTTTAAATTAATTAAAAAAAAAAAAAAATAATAATAATCAGCCAGTCTGGAAAAGCAGCAGCAGCAAATCCCGGCTCCGTTTTTCCACCGCGTTGCCTCCTCTTCTCTCCTCCTCCTCCTCTTCTTCTTCCTCCTCTTCTTCCTCCTCCTCCTCCTCCTCCCTCCTCCTCCTCTTCTTCCTCCTCCTCCAGCTCAACCGGGCTCCTCCGGCCACCGCGGCGTCACCCAGGGGGACGCCCAACCTTTTCCTAACGGAGGAAAGGGTCCCTAAAAAAAGGGGTGGGGGGGTGGGGGGCAGGCGATGTCCCTCCCGGCAATGGGGGGGATGGGGGCAAAGAGGAGGGGGGGGCCGGGGTCAGATGCAGTTTTCCAGGGGGCTGTGGTTGCTGCGGCGGCTGAGGCAGTTCCTCTCGTTGAGGAGGCTGGTGGTCTCGTCGGCGGCGGGAGCGGCGGCGGCGGCGGCGGCAGCGGAAGGTTCCGGTTTGTCCGGTAAAGCCGGGTCGCTTTTTGGGGGGTTGCTGTCGGGAGATTGGGGACAACTGTCCATACGGGACGCCGTCAGGCCGTTCTGGTATTCCTGGCGGGTGATCTGCGACGGGAGAGGAAAAATAAAATAAATAATTATCCCAGAATCACAGAATCTTCTTGGTTGGAAGGGACCTTTGAGATCGTGGAGTCCAACCAACAACAAAAAAAAAAAAAAAAACAACAAAAAAAGACCACCAAACACCAAAACAAACCAAACACCCACCCACAAACAGACACAACCCAACAGTCTCGGGCACTAGAGCATGCCCTGAAGTGCCACGTCTATAATTTTCTTAAATCCCTCCAGGGATGGTGACTCCACCACCTCCCTGGGCAGGCTGTTCCAGGGCCTGACCACCCTCTCAGTAAAGTCATTCTTCCTGATATCGAATCTAAACCTCCCCTGCCCCAACTTCAGACCATTTCCTCTGCTCCTGTCGTTATTCCCTTGGGAGAAGAGGCCAACACCCACCTCTCTACACCCTCCTTTCAGGGAGTTGTAGAGGGCAATGAGGTCCCCCCTCAGCCTCCTCTTCTCCAAACTGAACATGCCCACTTCCCTCAGCCTCTCCTCGTATGACTTGTTCTCCAGACCCCTCACCAGCTTGGTGGCTCTCCTCTGGACACGCTCCAGCAGCTCAATGTCCTTCCTGAAGTGAGGGGCCCAGAACTGAACACAGCACTCGAGGTGAGGCCTCATCACTGCCCTGTTCCTGCTGGCCACGCTATTCCGGGATGGAATTCCGTTGGCCACCTGGGCACGCTGCTGGCTCACGTTCAGCCGGTTGTCCACCAACACCCCCGCCCAGAGGTCCTTTTCTACCGGGCAGCTCCAGCCACTCTGCCCCGAGCCTGGAGCGTTCATGGGGTTGATTAGGGGGTGAGGAGGGTGCGGGACACCATTGTGGGGGGGGTGTGTGTGTCCGTGTGTGTGTCCCTGTCCGTCCCCTCCATCCTCACCTTGACGAACTGGAGGTCGGTGAGAGCGCGGACGCTGAAGTCGGCCACGTACTGGGGGCCGGTGCCGGCGTTGAGCTGGTTGTTGCTGCCGCTGACCGGGGAGGAGACGGAGTCGGAGCGTTCGTGGTAGCTGAGGGAGGCCGAGCGGTTCAGGCTGCTGACGTGGGACGGAGACCGGAGCTCTGCGGGGAGGACGGGAGATGGAGGGGGGGGGGGGGTCAGCCACCCTGAAGACATCACCCCCACCCCCTCACCCCCCAACCCCAAACCCTGCGCTGAACACCCCCCGCCGGTGACACCGGCGCTGGCTCCAGTGGGTGCTCTGGGAAGGGACAACCCCGTCCCGTGGGCTCTGGGGACACGGAGCCAATCTGTGGGGGGACGGGAGGGACCAGGAGGGGTGGGGGGGTCAGCCAACCCTGCAGACCCCCACCCCCCCCCCCCGGCCTCAAACTCTGCGCTCAACAACCCCCGCCGGTGACACCGGCGCTGGCTCCGGTGGGTGACTCGGGAAGGGACAACCCTGTCCCGTGGGCTCTGGGGACACGGAGCCAATCTGTGGGGGGACGGGAGAGACCGGTAGATGGGAGGTGGGGGGGTCAGCCACCCTGCAGACCCCCACCCCCCGCCCCCGGCCTCAAACTCTGCGCTGAACACCCCCCCCCCCCCGGCAACACCGGCGCTGGCTCCGGTGGGTGCCCTGGGAAGGGACAACCCCGTCCCATGGGCTCTGGGGACACGGAGCCACTCTGGGGGGGGACGGGAGAGACCGGTAGATGGGAGGTGGGGGGGTCAGCCACCCTGCAGACCCCCACCCTCCCCCCCCCCCCGCCCCAAACCCTGCACCGCACTGGTGTTGTGCTGAACACCCCCCCTCCGGTGACACCGGTGCTGGCTCCGGTGGGTGCCCCGGGAAGGGACAACCCCGTCCCGTGGGCTCTGGGGACACTGAGCCACTCTGCGGGGGGACAGGATGGACGGAGGGGGGTGTCAGCCACCCTGGAGACCCCCCCCCCCCCCCGCCCCAAACCCTGTGCCACACTGGTGTTGTGCTGAACACCCCCCCTCCGGTGACACCGGCGCTGGCTCTGGTGGGTGCCCCAGGAAGGGACAACCCCATCCTGCGGATTTGGGGACACGGAGCCACTCTGCGGGGGGACGGGAGGGACCGGGAGGGTGGTGGGGTGGGGGGGTCAGCCACCCTGCAGACCCCCTCCCCAACTCCCCACCTCAAACCCTGCACCACACTGGTGTCATGCTGAGCAACCCCCCCCCCGGTGACACCGGCGCTGGCTCCGGTGGGTGACCCGGGAAGGGACAACCCTGTCCCGTGGGCTCTGGGGACACGGAGCCACCTCAGTGCAGCCCTGAGCCCCCCCCCCGCCACACAGTCCATCCCCCCCCCCTCCTTCCTCAGCTCTGGCAGGCAGCGATCGCTGCCCGTCACTTGCCAAATGGCCAGTGAGCCCAGAGCCTGGTGGGACCCGCAGGTCCCCTTGCCCCAGGGGACAGGGGGACCAAGGGACAGCCCCAGCCTGAGGACAGCGTGACCCCCCCCCCCACCCCAAACCGGTGGATCAGTCTCTCTGTGCGGGGTCGGGGAGGAGGCGGGGGGGGGGTTTACGGGGACGGGGGGACGTGCTCGGAAAGCCGGGGTGACACGGGAACCGGGTGCAGCAGCGGGGAGAGCGGCACCTCCTCACCAGCTGGCCACCATGGGGACGGCCACCACGCCGGCCTGCCCGGCCACCAACGTCCCCCTGCTCTACGCCATGGGGGCCGGGAGAAATCGGGGCGGTTACGGGGTGCGCAGGACCCTAAGGCCACCACCGGCGGGGCCGGGTGACACCATTCCTCCTCCTCCGGAGTCAATCGGACGCGGGGCGAGAAGCCGATGACACGGGGACAGAGCCAGGGTGGTCCGTCCCCCCCCACCCCGGGCACACGGAGCCAGACAACCAGTAGCCCCGCCATTGCGGGGAGGGGGGGGGGGGCAACGACGACAAAATACGGGGTGCTGCGTTACGGGGGTGGGGACGGCCACCCCGGGGGGGGCTGTTAATGGGGTGACAGCGGGGTTTGGCAGGTCGTGCAGCCGCAGCCATTACCTGGCAAATAACGGCCCTGGGTTTGCGGGGGGGGGGGCGCCGGGGCTGGGGGGGGGGGCCAGAGAGAGAGACACCCCCCCCCCCAAACACAACACACACGCAGAGGACAAGGTCAAGAGAACCCCCAGGGGCCAAAGCAGAGGGTGGCCGAGGGGACTTGTGCCCCCCCCCGGTGCCAGCGGTGACCCCCAGGACCCCAACCAGAGCCACGAGGGTGGGCGTCCGGCCACTCGTGGAGCCCGGCGGTGACGGGAGGGTGACCCCAAAATGGGGGCAGAGGGTTTTCGACCCCCTCCCTCAGGCACGGACCCGCTGCCAGACCCACGGGTGTCTCCCTGAGGGCAAGTACTGGCCACGCAGCACCCCCACCCCCCCCCCCCCGGGGTGGCTCGGAGCTTCCAGCGTCACCCATTCCCAGCACCCAAGCGATCGGGGCCGGGGGTGGGGGGGTTTGGGGGGGGCTCACCGGAGGGGGGAGAGGAGCTGATGGCCATCACCCCGTAATAGGAGAAAGCTCCGGCTTCGAACTTCATACATTCCTTGCCGGCCTCCACCTCCACCTTGCCCTGAAAGGGAAAAAAGGACACCGTGAGCCACATCCCGCAGCCCTTGGCAGCCTTCCTGGGGTGACGGTCACCCGAGGGACCCCCCCCCGCTCCCCAAGGTGCCCCCCCTCTCCACACCCTGCAGGGTACCTGCAGGATGAGGATGAAGTAGTCGGCCGCCTTGTTCTTGCAGTAGAGGAAGTGGCGCGGGGACTTCTTGTTCTCGTCGTCAAACTTCAGCTCCTGGATGACGTCGGAGTATTTGAGGAGCCGAAGGAGGATCTTCTCCGAGATGAAGTTGGGGGTGAAAAGCGTCACCTCTGAGACAGAAAGAGAGAGGGGACGGGGGTGGGTCAGAGCCGCGGTCCTTGTCCCTTTCCCCACCCTCCAGATGAAGGTACGACCCCCCCCAACCCTCAGGGTGGTGTCTGGGCCCCATCGACACCTTCCCCGGGGGAGAAACCCACGGGTCCAGCCCCAACACCAGCGCCAGGTCCTCAGCAAGGCCAGCCCCGGCCTTGGGGACACGCGTACCAGGCAGGGAAGAGGACATCCTGGAGGGACAGGGACCTGCTGAGCATCAGAGGCATCCCCAAACCCCATCCCTTCTCATTTTGGGGGGAAGCAGAGCGGGACAAAGACCCAAGCGTCCCAGAATTTCTCAACGAGATGATTGGAGCGACCAACCACCAAAGTCGTCCCCTCGGCGGGGGGACAGGAACAGAGCCCACGCGGCCACCGGGGACACCGAACCCAATTTGGCCGGTACCAGGGAGCCATCTGTGCCGGCGTTTCGCAGCCGAGGGGTGTCCTGACCGCCCCCCCAAGGCAAAAAACTCACCGGTGGAGAGGAAGCGATGAGCGGCCAACAGCAGCTGGGGGGACACCTTCACCTTCAGGTCGTTGACGGGGTCCTTGAAGGCTGAGAAGTCCCGCTTGTTCTTCTGGTTGCCCACCCGCTTCCTGCTGCGGTTGTCAGCTGTGGGGAGCAGGGTGTTAGGGGGCGGGGGGAGAGCAGGGAAAGAAGGGACCCCAACATGCCGTGGGGCAGAGGGAGAGAGACCCAAAACCTACTGTAGGTGTCCGACTCGTCCAGGATCTCCGACTTGATGATCTCCTCGATGACGTCCTCCAGCGTCACCAGCCCCAGCACCTCGTAGAAGGGATCGCCCTCCCCTTCGTTGTTCACCTTTTGCACGATGGCCAGGTGGGACTTCCCTGCGGACAGACACACGGATGTTGGAAGGGACAGACACACGGACGTTGGAAGGGAGACACTCCCCCCACCCAACCTGGGGCACCCCCAGCCTCCCCACCATGTCCCAACACCCAAGGATGTCACCGGGACCCTGCACCCAGAGATGTCACCGGGACCAGCCCTTCCCTCCCACCCCGAGCAGGAAACAATAAACCAGTGAAAATCTTAACGAACCCCTGGGCTGGGCACTAATTCCCAGTGTAATGACAGTAATTAAGCCCATGACAGTAATTAAGCCCATGACAGTGGCGCCTGCCAGGCTCAAGGCACCTCCGTGTCACCGTGGGGTGTGGGCTGGGCCAGGAGGGGTGGGGGGGGGTGACAGGAGTCGGGATGTGTCCCCGGAGGAGCCGGTGCCACGTCACGGTGCCGGGCGAGCGGCCGCGGGGCGATGACACCCCAACACCGAGGACGCAACCGGGAATGGGGTCCCTGCCAGGGCGGGGGGTGACACACGTCCCCCTCCGAACGTCCTCGGTGGCTCTGCCGAGCTGACCCCCGGGGCTGTCCCATCCCGGAGGACACGCTCCGGACACCGGGTCCCACGACGGCCACCCCATCCCGCAGCCAAAATATTCGGAGGGAAGAGAGCCAAGGGCAAGCGGCTACTGCCCGGCCGGCGCTGGCCACAAGAAGGCAGGTCCCTGCCCGGCACCGAGACCTCTCCAGCCCCGAATTCCCGACTCCCCCTCGCTCCGCCGGCATCACCCCACGCCGGCAGGATGCATTTTGCCTAATTCTGGCTAAATTCGAACCGCCGGCTCGCGGCGAAGCTCCTGCCCCAGCTGCCGGGCGCTCGCCGAGCCTCTCCGTGGTGTTTCTCCTGCTTTATCCCAAAATCACACCGAGCCACCGGGAAAACCTCCTGGGACAAGGAACATCCCCCTCTGCTCCGGGGGGAGAGGGAGCTGAGCGTGGAAAAACACAGTGTGCCCAGCTCAGGCTGACGCACCCCTGGGACCGGTACCCCTCAGCCTGGGGAAACTGAGGCACAGAGAAAGGCCACGTTCCCACCCTGACCCCGAAATAAGGTGCCCCGTTTGCCATCCTGCTCCGGCTCCGGCACAAATCCGCCCTCCCCGACATTATCCGCTATTTTAATTTTAGAGCCGCAGGCCCCTTGTCGCTCAGGGAAAAGCTAATTTTAGGGATGGGCAGCGCGCGAGCTCCCCTTTGTCTCCTTCTTCAGCCAACCTCGGGGCGAAAAAGCCACGCCAGAAGTTGGGGAAAAACCCCTAAAATCGTCGCTCGGGGTGCGAAGAGCCCTTTTTCCACCCCGTGTAACCCCCCCCCCCCCCCCCGTCCCGAGGGGGGGGGTGTGGGGGGGTGTGTGTGTGGTGGCTCCTCGGGCGGGGAGAGGTGGAAGGATGAGTCAGGCAGCGGTTCCTCTGCGGAGCCAAGGCTGGGCTCGGCGGGGAGCGGCCGGTGGCAAACGCAAACACGCCGTCGGGGAGCCCCGAGCGAAGGCCACGGGGCTGGGGTGGCCACCGCGTCACCCACGGGGTGGCGAGGGACCCACCCCCCCAGGAGCCACCCCCTTGGGGGGGGTGTATGTGTGTGTGTGTGTGTGTGTGTTTCCCCCATCGAAGCTACACGTTGGGGTTGCGGAAAGAGGAGGAAAGATGGGGAAAAGGCGCTGAGCCGAGCCCCAGGTGTCATTCCGGGAGCTGTCACCCCCCCGGGCCAGCCCCTGGGACACCTCGGTGGCACCTGGGGGGGTGTATGAGGTGGGGGGAGAGGTCCCTCTTGCCAAGCCCTGTGATTAGGACCATCAAAAGCTCCTCTGCTTGATTCCCCCCCCCCCCTTTTATCCTTTTCCCGGGTACGTCCCCCAGCAGCCGGGGGGAGGGCAAAGACTCCCGGAGATGCTGCTGCAGCCAGGAAGGGGGGTGGGGGGTGGGGGGGTGTCCCCCCACCCCAGGGAGGGACCTCAAAAACCAGCCCCACAAATTCCAACTCCCCCCCCTACCCCCAGCGATGAAAAAAAAAATACCACTACAGGACATGGGCGGCTTTGTAACCGGAACCAGCGTGTTTTAAATCCTTTAATAAGGATTCCTCAGAGGGAAAGCCGGTGCCAGCAGCCGGGATAACTCTAGTTCCGGCCGCTCCGCTCCTGGAACCGCTGGGTTTTTTTGGGCAAGGGGGGGGGGGGGCGGCTGCTCCCCGGCCGATATTTTAGGGTGCCGGGGAAGCGGGGTCACAACGGGTGGCAGAAGCAGAGGCGCCGTGTCCCACCTACCCCCCCCAAAAAAAACCAAACCAGCCAGGCTCGGAGCCACCAACCTCCCAAACCAAGCTCGGAGCGAGCTCTCGCCGCGGGAGGAATTATTAAATCCCCTAAATCTTGGCAAAAAAAACCCCAAACCCAACGAAACCCACCCCTGCTCTGAAACGGCAGCAAATTGCCCGGTTCTCGTGATGCCTCAGCCGGAGGGGGGGGGAATGGAAGGGGAGCCAGAGGAGAGCGTGGGGTCAGGCACGGCGTCGGGATGGCCTGGCATCACCCGGGATCTTCATTTCATCCCCTCCGGGATGCCGGCGGCGGGTCCCGTGCCGGCAGGAGCTGCGGGGAGGGCAGGAGGGTCCCCTGTCCCAGCTGGCAAAGCCCCTGTCCCCTGAGTGGGGACAACGGGCGGGGAAAATCCTTCCTCGGAGCTAAGGTGGCCTTTCCTGGTGCCGCTCCTCCTCCTCCTCCTCCCCCTGGGTTTTCGGGTGCCCTGTGAGCACGGAAGAGGCCCAGGAAGAGGGAGCCAAGCCCAAACCAGGTCTCCCAGCAGCTACTCAAGGGCCTCCGGGGCCGGTAATTAAAAAAGAAAGAGGAAAGTAAACACTCCCAAAGTGTTTCCCCCGGGGCTGGTTGCTCCGTCACCACCAGCCCGAGGAAGTTGAGGGTTTCCCTCCCCTTCCCAACCCCGTTACGCACCAAACCCCGGAAGCCCGAGGGTTTGCGGGCACCGAGGAGCTGCCCCGGGTTCCACGTCCAGCACCGCAGGCGCCCGGTCCCCTCCGCATCGTGACACCCTCGCCCACCAAACCCCCGGGGGGACCCCAGGAAGCTCCCGTGAGGTCAACTCCATCCCCCGAGGGCAAAAATCCTCCTCCAAAGGGAAGAAAGCAGCCGCACGCGCACACACACACACACACATACACACACACACCCCGACCCCCCTCACCCTTTTTGAACTCCTCCAGCATGGCGTCCAGCTTGGTGTCGTGGAAGACGACGTGGACGGGGTGGTTGTAGAACTTGGTGATGGTTTTGAGGGGGGTGCAGTCGTCGGGGTCGACGAAGGCCAGGTCCTTGACGTAGAGGATGTCCATGATGTTGGAACGCTCGTCCTCGTAGACGGGGATGCGGGTGTAGCCGCTCTCCATGATCTCCGACATAGTGTTGAAGTCCAGGATGGCGTCGCTGTTGATCATGAAGCAGTTCTGCAGGGGGGTCATCACGTCCTCCACCGTCTTGGTGCGCAGCTCCAAGGCCCCCTGGATCATGTTGAGCTCTTCCCTCACCAGGTCGTTGTAGGGTTCCGTCACCTTCAGCATCTCCACCAGCTTCTCCCGGTTGTAGACGGTGCCGATCTCCTGGCCCAGGATGCAGTCCAGGAGCTTGCTGATGGGGTAGGAAAGGGGGAACGTCACCAGCATGAAGAACTTGGTGACCACGATGGTGTTGGCGCCCACGGCCAAGCCGTGCCGGGAACACAGCGCCTGGGGTACGATCTCCCCGAAGATGACGATGCCGATGGTGGAGGCCACCACGGCGCCGATGCCGGAGCCGATGAGGTCGTCGAGGAGGATGGTGAGGGTGGTGTTCACCAACACGTTGCCCAGCAGGAGGGAGCAGAGCAAGTAATTCCCTTTCCGGCGGATGGGTTCGATCTTACGGGCGTAACGTTTCTCCTTCTCGGTGCCGCAGTTCTGCACGATGCGCAGTTCCATGGGATCCAGGGCCATCAGGCCCAGGTTGAGCCCGCTGAACATTCCCGACAGCACCAGAAGCCCGGCGATGAGGATCACCTGCAACCAGAGGGGCAGGAGCGACTTCTTCTCCTCAAGCACCACGATCCGCCCGTCGGCGCCCGCGTGGGGCACCCAGGGTCGGCCGGGCCGGCTTTGGGTGCAGAGGACGTAGGTCTTGGCCTGCTCGTCTTTGCGCAGGGGTTGGACTCGGACCCTCAGCAGGGTCGAAGTGTCTTGGTCTTCGGCGGGGCCGGGCTGGACCACCAGATCCTGCGAGCGTTCGGGGCAAGTGCCGTTGGCCACCAAAGCCCCGGCGACGGGAGCCGGCCGCAGTTCGGCGAAGGCCACCCGTTCGGCGGTGCGGGGGCCCAGCCCCAGCCCGTAGAGGCGCAGCAAGACTTCGCTGCCTTCCGTCACCCGGATGGGCCCGCGGGTGGGCGCCCCCGCCGCCGGCTTCGTGCTTTCCTCCAGCCGCATCCCCAGGATCACGCTCTCCCCCGCCGGTACCGCTCCCCCGCCGCCGGGCAGAGCCAGCAGCAGCAGCAGCGGCGGTAGCAGCGGGGGGGGAGACGACGACGACGACGACGAGGAAGAGGAGGAGGATGATGATGATGAGGAGGAGGACGACAGGGACCGGCTGCCGCCATAGCCTCGGCCGCCCCCCCCGGCCCCGCCGCCCCGCCGCCGCCCGCCGCCCGGCGCCATGTTAGTGTCTCGCGGGGCCGCCGCGCTCGCGGCAGCGTCACACGCCGCGCCACGCCCTCGGGAGCGTCCTCACGCGTCACGCCCTCCGCCCTCCCCCCTCCCCCCCTCCCCCGGCGCGCCTTAAGGGGGCGATGGCGGAGGCGGCGGCGGCGGCGGGGGGGTGGGGACCGTAATGGGGTGCGTGGGGTGAGGGGGAGTGTCCCCCGGGGAAGGAGGGTGCGTGGGGTCCAGGGGGCACTAGGACCTGGGGACAGGCAGACACACACGCACCAGGGGGGGATACTGGGACCTGTAGAGGGGGTACTAGGATTTGGGGTGGGGGGGCATTAGGACCTGGTGAGGAGGACACTAGGAGCTGTGGGCGGGCACTAGGACCTGGGGGGCGGACGTCAATAGGACCTGGGACGGGGACACACACGCACACACACACACACGCACACGGAGTTGGAGGGGGGACTCTAGGACGTGTTGGGGGGGCACTAGGGCTTGGAGGGGGGGGCACTGGTGAGGAGGACACTAGGAGCAGTGGGCGAGCACTAGGGCCTGGGGGGCGGACGTCAATAGGACCTGGGACACACGCTAGGAGTTGGAGGGGACACTAGGAGGTGTTGGGGGGGGGCACGAGGGCTTGGAGGGGGAGGCATT
>NW_027415183.1:0-14368 GCF_964106895.1 Numenius arquata
CGTGCCTCTGCCTGTGTTGCCTGTGGCGACTTTGGACCTCGTACCATGGGTGTCTTTGCGTCTCTGCCTCTTTCCCCACAGGGCCTGGGCAGCCCACGCCTTCCTGAGGGTGCCTCTGTCCCATCCCCTCTTTGGAAGATGAAACCCAGAGCTCGGTGGGAAGCAGAGGTGTAGGAGAGACAAAGCTATGACTTTTCTGTCTCAAATAGAGGAGGAAGGTCTGGAGAAGCAGTGCCAGCCATCTGCAGTTCAGTTCCTGCAGCCTCCCCTGGCAGGGGGGTGTCTGCTCCTCCTCCGCTGTCAGCGGGGGGGCAGACTGTAAAGCGAGAGGGTGTTCTGCAGGAGGACAGGGGGTGAGCGCCACTGACCCTGCCAGGAGGGGCAAGCTGGAGGCTGGTGTAGGTGGCTGCAGGGTCAAGAGCTGCTGCCCCCACGAATGGACCGTGGGGACTGTGCCCTCCTTCGTGCCGTCTCCTCCCCGAGGCAAAGGTGCCCCTTCCTAGACATTCCGGCCTTGTGCAGTCACCACCGCGGGTGCTTGTGCCTGCAGCTCTCGTGTGTAGCCTGCCAGCCACCGCGTGGATGTGGCAACCAGCCTGGGTGGCAGGTGACAGCGGGGCCCTTTGTGACCTCCTCCGTGACACACTGGGTGCCAGCGTGGCCCCGACCCCTCAGTGTCCAGCAGGGCAGCACGGGGCAAGGGCGGGAGGAGCACAGGGCTGGTGAGGAGCCCTGAGCGGTGCCACATCTTGGCTGCCGGCTTTCAGCCTGTGGCCAGGGCTCCCAAGAGGCCCTGCTGGGCTTCCGGCTCCCTGCCACTGCCACCAACGAGCCTCCCCAGGGACAGGGATGAGCGCATGAGTGAAGCAGTCCCTCGGCTGGCACCGCTGGGGCTTTCCCCGGGTCCTTCTTGCTTGCCCCGCTTGGCCTCTTCCTCCTGGCAAGAGGAGGCCCCTCGGCTGGGGAAGGGTCCCCGGGTCACTGGTGTTGCTGGCCAGGGCTGGGGCAAGGGGCCTGGCCAGTTGGTCCCTGCTGGGACTTGGTCTCCTCTGGTTAGGGTATGTTCCTCTGCGTACGGGGAATGCAAGATGTGTCCAAGCAGGGAAAGTAAAGGGAAGAGGGGGGCTTGGCACAGCCGCCGGTCTGCGAGACACAGCCAGTTTTCATCTGCTCTGAACTCCGGAGGAGCCTTAGCCCGTCCGTACAAACAGGACAAATCCAGACCTTCCCTTTACAGCTTCCGTGTGGTTCGAAGTGGTTTTGCGCACAGAGAGATGGAAGTCGAGGAATATTCTCACGACTTACTCCTCCCAATGAACCGATCCCTTTGGCATTTTCAGTACCTGCAGCCAATACAAACCAAAAACCAGCGGGACCACCCGGCTCCTCTCAAATATTATTGTCTGACCAACAAGCCCCTTGGCTGGGGAGGCTGGATCCCCTCTCTGCCCTCTCTGAGACACCCCTCGGCTGGCACTGGGGAGTGCTCCAGCTCCGCCTGACGCCAGCAGCCGGGCAAGCACGGGCGGTACAGGCAGGGCAACAGGCTGCTTCTCCTGCTGCAGGCTGCCCTGGCAGGTACAGGGCTGCTGGCCTGGGAGCCCCCGGCGTCCCCGGCTCATTTTCGGCTGCACCTTCTATTCTCTCTTTCCCCCCTTTTCCTGGATGCTCTGCTTCCATGTGTTCCATGCCCCCCCGGGGAGCGCCCTGCCCCTCCCTGCCCGGGTGGCGGGTCACAGCGGGGCCCTTTGTGACCTCACCTGGTGACACCCCACTGCTCTGCGTGTGGTCAGCGGGGCTGCGGCCCCCTGCTCGCAGTGTCCGGCAGGACAGTGACAGGACAGGGCAGGAGCGGAGCGAGCCGAGAGCCCCCGAGCACAGCCCGTGTCTTTTCCTTGCTGCCCCCGGCAGCCTCACAGCGCCGAGGCGTTTTGCCAAGGCTTCCTCCGTCCCCTTCCCCTTTACCTCCATCCCGCAGGATGGCAGAGAGACCCCCCAGCCGCCCCAGGGTGGCCTGGGAGGAGAAGGCGGCTCCCCGGGAGCGCAGATCTCCACCGGAGCCCTACGAGGTGACCATGGTCGAGCCGCTGCAGACGGGTGAGTGAGGGGCCCTGTTGGTCTGGGCAGGGCTGGGGCCAGCAAGCGCACCCTGCTCCGGGCCAGGGTCACCTTTTCCTGGCAGGCTGGCAGTGGGGGTCTCATGGGTGGTGGGCATGGTGCTGCCTGAAGGCCGGGGCTGCTCAGGGCTGGGATCGGGCCCCGGCACAGCCTCTCCCAAGGAGGGAGAGAGCAGGCGGGACCCAGCTCCTGCTCCGGGGCACGGGCAGCGAGAGGCAGTGGGGTGGGCAGGAGGCAGCGATGCTGCGGGAGGGGGACCTTTCCTGCCCACCTGCAAGCCAGTTCCTCAGCCCGGGGCACCGGGGGCTTTCCCCGCTGCGCCGTGCTCCGACATGGCAGCCCATCTGCAGGGCACCCTCCAGCCCTGTCACATGTGGGAAGAAGGCGCCAGGGGAGCGGGCATGAGGCTGGACGGAGGGCAGATCTTCCTCTGCCCCCCTGCCAGCAGCTCCTCTCTACAGCTCTCCTTGCTCTCCTACTTTATTAGATCCTGAATGGTTACCGCTCTACGAAAAGGCAAAGGAAACCATGGACTTTATCATGGCCTTTGTCCGCTGCCCAGAAGAGGTAACTGCGGCCATTTCCCCTGCAGCTCTGCCGGCATCTCCTGCCAGGGGCTCTGCTGCCGGGCTGCTGGAGGTGTGCTGGCTGGGCAGAGCTGCATCTCCCAGCTCTCCCACACGGCCCTGCACCCGCTGTGCTCCGCTCCCGATGGCCGTGGGGGCCCCTTTCATGCTCTGTTTGTCTCTCTGTCCCCGCGGCTGCCAGGACGAGGACAAGAAGCTTGAGTTTCTTGACAGCATCAACATGATGTGCCGTACAGCCTCAGACTACAGCTTGTTACGGTGCCTACATTTCTTCTGCCATGCATTCGAGCTGCCAGAGAACATCAAGGTGAGAGCACACCAGGCAGCTCTGGAGAAGGGGGCACGGCCCCCCTGTGAGGACAGTGCTTGGGCAGGGCGAGGGTCTGGTGGCACTGGGAGCTGGCAGCTGCCGGGTCCCATCCTGGTTGTCCTCTGCAGATGCTGCTGGAAAAGGAGCCCAGGGACCAACTGAGCACAGAAGTGCGGATGAAAGCCATGGATGTCATCGCTAAACTGAGGTACCTGCCCATCCCTGCCCCAGAGGTCCCTGTCCACCTGCACGAGGCCTCAAAGTGCTGCTCCCAGCACCAGTGTCCAAATGGCCCCTCTCGCCCTTTGCAGCTCAGGGCAGAGAGTGCTGGAGGGTAAAGAGGAAAGCCTCCTAGAAACCTGCTTCTCGAGTGTCTTTTTCCTTCCTCCTGAAGAGGAAATGCAGGACCTGGAAAGAATCCTCTACCATCAGGTAAGACCTGGGTGAGCTCCAGGAGCCTCCAGTCCCCCCAGGCTGCTCCCTGGCCCACCCCGTGCTGCGATATGACCAGAGGTCCAAGGCAGAGCAGGGTCTCGGCTTTGCTTTCCCACCCCCTTCCATCTGTCCCCTTCCTGTAGGCCTGGCCACCTCCAGTGCTGCAGGCTGCTCTGCACCCAGCAGATTGTCTGCCCTTGGGTGTCTCCTGGGTACCGCGAGGCAGCACGGGAGTCCTCCCTTGGCTCTGGGGGTTCAGAGCAGTCTCCTGGGGGTGAGAGGGACAGCGGAATCACTGGCACAACTCTTTGCCCTCCTTGCAGACCATGAACACCGTGAAGTACATGGTGAGAGAGTTGGTGTTCAACTGTCATCTCCACAGAGTCACCATGCTGGTGCAGATCATCTTCCAGGTCTGGCATGCACAAGGGCTGTTCCTCACCCTGGAGGGAAGGGGGTGTCCACTCTGGAGTGGACGGTGCCAACCTCAGTGCCATGCAGAGACAGCACACTGCAGGGAGGGTGCCCACCTCCCTTGGGCCACCAGGCTCTTCTGGAGCACAGTGGCTGCAGAGGGTGGCAACTGCCTTCCTGCCTGGCCACAAGGTTGGCCCGGGGCATTTATCCCAAGCCTGCGAGCTCCCCTAGGGCAGGAACTGCAGGCTTTCCTTGAGATCAGAGGAAGCCTTAATGGGCTGTGCGAGTCCAGCCCAGGAGTTCAGCAGTGCTGTTTCTGCTGGAGCAGGCGTCTGCTGCCAGGGCACATCAGCAGCTTCTCTCTTCCCAGATGCTGCTGAACTTCACCGACTCTGAGACAGTAGCCGTGCAGAAGAGGGCCCTGGATATAATTGTCAACCTGAGCTTCCACCTGGAAATATTTGAATGCATGTCGGTAAGGTCCAGGCCCCCTCCAGCCAGGCCCCCTCCCCTCACTGCACACCAGAGCAGCAGCAGCTCTCCCCACGCGGGGCTGCTCCCCAGCCGGTTGCTTTCGGAGTCGTGGCTGGCATGGCCCTGCAAAGCCCTTTTTCCGCAGGGATCCAGCCCTGGGCACACACTTGGGTTCAGGGCTTTGGCACCAACTGATTGCCCTCAACCCTTCTGCTCTTCTGCCTCTCTCGCCCAGGCCTGGAAACATTATCCAACAGGAGTGTATGACCCCATCAAAGATAAACACTTCCAGATTGCAAACTTGGGAACGCTGCTGGGACGTCTCCTGCTTTTCTTTTCTTCCACAGAAGAGACAACCCATGGTGCTTACTTTGCTCTTTACCACCTCAGCGATTTCATCGATCAGCACGAACGTAAGAGAAACAACCCACAATGGTGGGCTTTGTCCCTCTGCACACAGACATCTCCTGATAGCTCTGCTTCTCTTCCTGACCTCCTTTGCCCCTCCCAGCTGCTTCCCGTAGCATCCCAGCTGACGTTCTGCTGCAGAAGCCGAGTGCTCTCCTGATGTCCAGGATCTGTTCTCTGCTACTCTCCTCCCTCCCTCCTTTCAGCATCTTGAACCCCGCTCACTCTGTTGCGGTCCCTACAAACAAAGCTACCATTGATTATCAGGTCCCAAAGCCACATCTTCCCCATTAGTGAAGAGCAGATCCACCCGCGCATCACTCCGGCTGGTCTCTCCAGTGCCTGTAGCAAGAAGCTATTCCTGACACCCTCCAGAAGTCTCCTTGACCGCTTGTGTCCTGCCATCTTGCAAGCGGATCTCAGGGCAGTTTGGTAAGCTTGCTGGCAAAGCTGCTGTGTCTTACAGACTCTTCTGTGTTTCCCCCGCTATTTAGGCAACTCACCGACAAAGAATAAAAAACAAAACTTCCCTTGGAAATTTGGATGCTTCTCTCACACCGCCAGAGACTGGGCCATGGTAAGGAGCTCCACCCCCACTGGGACTCTTGCCTGTGGCCTCGAGAGGACTTGAGTGAGCAAAGGCATGTGGCATCAGTGGGGCTGCCGTGGTGTCCCTGGTCTCCCTGTCCCTGGTGAGAGGGCTCCTTCTGTCCCCACGCAGGGACTATGCGGGGGCAGCACGCCAGTGTCCCAGCAGCAGCTCCAGCCCTCCTGGCCACCAGAGAGCCCTGGTTCTCCGTAGGGCCGGCAACGCTGTGCCCATGAGCCCAAGCCTCCCCCCTCACCCTGAGGACCCTCTGCTCTCATCCTCCGCCCTGCAGAGACAGCAGCCCCTGCTGCCAGCTTTCCTGCGGGCACTGCCACCGGCACTGGCCGGCATCTCTCGCCAGGACTGCTCACTCTGCCCAGCTAAACACACCGTCGGGGACTCGGTGTGACGTCTTTGCTCCCTTCCTTCCTCCCATAGCGGTTTGCACAATACCTCCCACCTTATCAGATGACAGACATCGTCCTTGCGTTCATCGAGGCGATGAGAGACTCCAGCATCTTTGACAAGGAAGCGGCAAGAAGAGTGCTGGATCTGTTCATGACATACCCCGACCTCTGGCTGGCGGATGTAAGTACCCTGTGGTTGGATTGCCCTGCCCTTGAGCCCTGTCAGGCCTTGTTCCTCTCCCGCTTCCTCCCTCCCACCCCCAAGGTGTCTCGGGCACCTGAAGCCACCTGAAGCCAGCAGAGAGGGACGGAAAGGGCAGCTGAGGAAATGGCTGCGCTCCAGTGGCAGCACCATCCTCACCTGTGTCTCCTCCAGGTGCTGAAGATCATGAGCTGCATCCAGGAAAACCTGGGACACATCAACACGGAGTCAGCACGCCAGAGCGTGGAGTCACTGCTTGACGTGCTGACTGACCTGGACCCCACCAAAGTGCTCCTGAGCCTGTTGAAGTTCTCTGCAACCGGAGACAGGTACTGGCCCCAAAAGCCATGAGGGCTTGTTCCCAATGGGAGAGGAAGTCAGGGACTCTTGGGATGCCAGACACAAGGAATGCCGCAGGACATCCCCGTGGAGCGGGGCCCTCCATCCCACCACGCTTTCCAGCCCTGGTGGGTCAGCCAGGCCTGCAGCAGTCAAAGCTGGCCAAGCCAGCCCAGAGCCACCACGCTCCTCCCAGCCCCACAGGGAGCTCAGCCCTCTCCGGCTGCCCAGGGCATCCCGACCGAGGGGCAGGGTCCGTCTCATGCAGGGCTGTCCCCGGCCACGCTGCTGTGGCCGAGAGGCCCTGCTGACAGAGTGCTCTGGCTTGCAGCAATGGCGCAGCGATGTGGGAGGTGATGCTTTCCATCCCTCAGACTCTGGAGAAGATCTTAAAGGAGCTCCTCAGTCAACTCCAGGGCAGGAAAACACGCGCCCCAGGCGCCTTGGCCATAGAGAAGGCCTACATCCTTCACTTGTCTGTGAGTTACCTTGACAAAAGTGCAAAGGCCTTGCTCACCTTCAGCGAGCCCTGCAGGCTCTGCCAGGATCTCACTACGGTGTTTGTTTCAGCTGCTGGCCCCCGCTGCGTTCCAGTCCGAGGATTTTGGTACCGTCTATCAGAGGTGTCCAAGCCTGGTGACAGCCTCCCTGTTGCTCAGACACCTCCTCCAGCTGTCGCAGACACGTGACACGGTGAGCAGGGCGGCACCGAGAGGAGGCACGTTGGCAGCCGGGGCTGGGGCAGTGGGTGAGGTGGTGGCTTGGCTGTGGCGGGGGGACGGGCAGTGGGATGACTGCTCCAAATGCCATGCGGGGGGGGGGGGGGGGGGGGGGGGGGGCGGTGGCTGCCTGGGGAGCTTTCCAGGCACGAAGGGTTCCCCAGCCATCTGCCCCCTCGGGCCTGCGGGAAAAGGGGGCGGCTGAGATGGGGACGGGAGGGGGGTCTTTGCTTTCCTGCCCTCCCTGCCCTACCCCTGCTCTCCCGCGTCCCCACCAGTGTGCCCATGGCCGCCACTTGCCAGGAGGCTGCTGCAGAGATGCCTGTGCCACCACCTGCCAGGACGCCAGACCGGAGGCTGGAACACTTTTGCCGGGGTGGTCTTTGACCGTTTCAAATACAAAGTAAACTGTCTTTCGTACAGGCAAGAAAAATGCAGGTCCTCCTGCCACACATTATGGAGTTGATCCAGGATGGCCACACCACCGATATCAAGATGAATGTCCTGGTCATCTTCAGAAACGTGATGGGTCACCTGGAGAGGAAGGAGGCCAGCCTCATTGCTGTGCAGCTGGCGGAGGAGAAGCTCCTGCCCCTCTTTGAGGCTGTAAGGCTGATGTGGGAGACTGAGCCCTGCAGATGGGCACTCTTGCGATGAGAGCTGCCCCTCAGCCCAGCCCCACGGGCAGCACTCAGAGGAGGGTCTGCTCCCCTGGGCTCTGCTGGGATGGCTTCTGGGCTTTGCAGCCCAGCACGGCTTCTCCCTCCTGCAGAATCTGGCCCCGGAGCATCTCCCCTCCCATCTGCCAGGCTCACGCCCTTGGGCTGATGCTCACAGGAAGCAGGGAGGGGCTCCTTCTCAAGTCCCCCTCTCCTTCTCCCTACCAGGAGTCCAGCCAGCTGCGAGAGCTCTCCATCAGCCTCTTCAGAGATCTGGTGGGGACTGTGGTGGGGGAGGACAAGAAGAGGATGAAGGAGCAAGTGCAAAGGGGCCTGCTCCCGCTATTCTTTCACACGTGTGAGGAGACAGACAGCGTGTCCGAGGTACAGATTTGAAAGCTGGCCAGGGACACAGGGAAGGGCGTGCTGACCCCCTGGGTATCAAGGGCAAGAGCCGCTGGCAGTGGGACCGGGGGAGCGTCTCTCACCTCGGGGTCCCACTGCCCGAGTCCCTGAGGACAGGGCAGAGCTCCCCTCCTTCCCTGCACCGCTCCACCACTGCCTCTTGCTGCAGAAGCGGAGGGGACACTGGGGGGGTCCCCTCCCAGCTACGCTGCCTCCTTTCAGCCCTCCTCTAGGGCAGCCCAGGGGAAGGCCCCTGCAGACCCAGCGCCAGCAGGGGCAGAGAAGCTGGCACAGACATTGCCCACCCCTGCCCTGCCCGTGGCCCCAGGCGGGAATAGGTGCGTCCCTGCAGGCTTCCCTGTTGTCCCTGCAGCAGCTGGAGGCCACGGCTTGGAGGCTCAATCCCTGTCCCCCCAGGCCGTGCCCAAGAGACCCCCAGAGATTTAGGCCAGGGCATGTCCCAGCTCCCCAAGGGCTGAATCGTGCCAGGAACGAAGCCAAGAGGAGGGGGCCGCCAGGTCTCCTTCCCCAGACTGTGGTGCCATCTCCCAGCTTTTGCCCCTCTGCAGGCATCCAGGGAAGCCCTCCTTGCTGCAGCCGAGCTCCTCAAGATGAAAGAGCTCAAAGACCTGGTGCAGCCACAGAAGATGTGGAGGACTGTCGAGTACTCGGTGAGGCCCAGGGCCCAGGCTGGACGAGGGGTGTCCCCCGGCGTCTGGGGTGTGGGCTGTGCAGCTCTGCCTCGCCTGCCCCGCTCCAGCCTGGAGCTGCACCCTCCTTCCCTGCCCTCAAGAACAGAGCCCCCCAGGGCCTTTCCTGCACCCAGTGGGAGGGAGGGGTCTCAGGAACAGGGGTGTTGGGAGGAGGGAGGTGTCCAGATGACTGGAGAGGGATGGTGACATGCCCATACCATTGTGCTCTCTCCAGCTGCTGCAGGACAGGAGCAGGCTGGAAGAATACCTGGAGCAGAGCCTGCCGTACCTGCAGAACGCTCAGGCCACCTTGCGCGAGGCAGCCGTCAGGTTCATCGGTGAGCCACAGCCCCCGGGGTCCCACTTTTGGCAGCCTGGCCCCCAGCTGCCCAGGCAGGTGGGCTCACCGGGAGCCTTGCTGCGTCCCACCGCCCTCGGGGACTGTCCATCCCCGCGCTCAGCCCTGCTGGGGGGCAGGAGGGCGTCCAGCCGAGCCGGCAGGGCCGGGGGCCGCGCTGCCGAGGCGCACTGGGGAGCAGAGGTCTGACAAAGCTCTGTGCCTAGGGCTTGGTGCGCGGCGCCTGAGGGACCCAGAGGGGAGGCAGCTGCGGGATATCTGCAACGGTGAGCGGGGGCAGTGCTGTGCTGGCTGGGACTGGTGGGGCACGGGACAGAGCCTGGGCAGGGTGCTGCCATCCCAGGCCCTGCTCCAGGGAACTGCTTCAGGAGCAGAGGGAGGTGTGAGGGGCACATGGGCCTTCCTGAGCAGCAGCTTCCAGCTGCTCTGATGGCCTCACCTGCTCCTCCTGGCCAGAGAAAGAGACAGACAGGGCTGGCACGGGAGGGTCTCTGCAGACAGCGGGGTTTCACCACTGCTGTGTTTCCTTCTGTCACAGCTCTCAGGCCCTTGGAGACTGACGCTGAACCCGCAGTCCGGTCCCTGGCAGCTCAGACCTTGCTCATCTTGGGAACACCAAGGAAGCAGCCAACATCATCACGGTGGTCCCTTCGAGCACTGTGCTGCGGGCTCTGAAGAGACAGAGAGGTCAACTAAGCCTTAGGGAACGGCTGTGTTTGAATACGACTTAGTTTATAATAAAGCTGGAACAAGCAGCCCAGTGCCATGGTGTCCTTCCCATGGGGACCGCCCTGAGCGTGCCGAGCGGACAGTGTCACTCCTGGCCTCTGCCACCGCCTGCAGGACAGTAGCCCCGGACCCAGGCTGTTCCTGATAGCAAAGCCCCAGCTGCCCCCCCCTAGACCGCAAAGCCCAGAGGGGAGGAGGAGAGAAGCCTGAGCCTGACCCGCCCCTCCGGAGACATCTCAGGGCACGGAAAGGCACCCGTGCTCCGCAAAGCTCTGGAGTCGCCATTTCTCCTGGCGTCAGAATCCTCTTTTGTTCTGGGGAGCTGTGCTGGTTTTGGCTGGGATAGAGTTAATTTTCTTCGTAGTAGTTCATATGAGGCGACGTTTTGGATTTGCGCTGGAAACAGCTTTGATCACACAGGCACGTGTTCGTTACTGCTGAGCAGCGTGTACGCAGCATCAGGGCCCTTTCTGCTTCTCTGCCCACCGCGCCAGCGAGCAGTCTGGGGGTGCGCAGTGCGTTGGGAGGGGACACAGCTGGGACAGCTGAGCCCAGCGGAGCAAAGGGAGGGACATCCCGTGCCATAGGACATCCTGCTCCGCCATAAACCTGGGGGGAGGCCGGCACAGGGGAACGCTGCTCAGGGACTGGCTGGGCATCGCTCGGTCGGTGGTGCCTTCAGCTGCATTGCTTGTCTGTCTCGCAAGTTTAGTTCTCACTCTGTGCTATTTTCTTCTTCATTACAATTTCTCATTACTGGTATGATTTTATTTTGTTGCCATTAGTGAAGTTATTACCTCAACCCAGGAACTGTCTGGCTTTCACCCTTCCCATGCTCTCCCCCATCGCGCCGGGGGCAGTGAGCGAGCGGCTGCTGCTCCGTTACTAGCTGGGGCCAAGGCCCAGCAGTCCCTTCTCCACCCCTCACCCCAGAGCAGGAACGTCAGGCCCAGGTCACGCATTATCCAATGCATCCTCGGGAACCAGCACTCCCCTTCTTATCCTTTGATAGGTCGCACAGGCAGCATTCCCTCCGTGGACGGACCACCCCTGTAAAACGTCCCTAAAAATTCCACAAAAAGCCCACAGCGTCCATCGGGCCCGTGCCTTCAGGCTCCAGCCCTCACGCTGCTCGCTCCAGACAGGAGGCTGGTGTCCTGGGGGGAGTTACTGGGCACCAAAGCCAGCTCAGGCCACAACCAAGGGGTTCCCCTCATTTTCAGAGTCCAAGGCGCCACTGTTAGCACCTAGCCCATCCTTTCCGAGCCCAAAGCCTCCTTTTTACAGGTTGAAGGCCCCGACCCGTCTTGGACGCCCCACGGCCTCCCCTCAGGGCCCAGGGGCCCTGGGCAGGGATCAAGCCCTGAAGGCGGAGCCGGTCGCCCGGCAACGCCCGCCCAGGAGGGGAGGCAGCGGGCCCGGGACAGCCAATGGCGTCAGAGGAGGGGGACAGGGCATGGGATTGACTGTAACAGACAGCCAATCAGAGAAAAGATTCCGAGAGGGCAGGGCGGGCACTGTGTGTGAGCGACCCCTCAGGCGGCCAATAACAGAGAGCATCGCCCCAGGGGAGGGTGGGCCCCAAAGGAGGGCAGGGTGACGGCCCAGGCGGCCAATCAGCGGTGACTCTCTCTGGTGACGGATGAGCAATGCCGCACAGCAGCCTGCCCACCTGTGGCCAATCAGCGGCAGCCTCGCCTCAGGGGAGGAGACTGACAGCGCTCCCGACCTATGAGGGCGAAGACCATTGGGAGCAGAAGGCGGGCTCTGCTGGTGGCCAGGCCGAGCTTTGCCATGGCGCCCGTGGGGCCTGCCCTGAGGCCGAGCAGCCCCCAGCGCAGGCCCCAGGCCCCTCTTTGCCCCTTGCGGCCCTCCCTCCTCTCAGCCGCCCCCGTCTTCTGGATCCCCCCATCTCCGAGGGAGCCACCGCCTCCCAGAGAGTCAGCGTGCCCTGGCCGTGCCACTAGACGGCAGCCGTGGGCCAGCGGGCTTCTGGCTGCCATCGCCACCGGCATCCGCCTGAGGGTGTTGAGGAGGTGAGGGTGAGGCCACTGGGATTGTGGTGGTGTGGAGGAGGGTGGGTGGGGGGTGGTGCTTGCCATGGGGCTGCCCGCCATCACCTCCCCCACGCCCCCTCCTCACAGCCCAAGCGAGCCTGCAGTGGCCTGAAGGGTGTTGGGGAGGGAGAGGACGCAGCACCTCTTCCTCCTGAATTACTCCAAGACCCTCTTCTTCCTCCGCGCCCCTGGCCCTTGCCCCTGGTGTCAGGGATGTACACCGACACCTCCCTCCCTTCTCCCCATGCCTCGGCCACGCGAGGTGACCATCCTCTCCTCCCCACAGGTGACACTGGACCCCACCGGGGAGCCCAGTGACGCGCGGAAACAAACCCTACAACTCGCAGAGAGTTATAAAGCAGGTATGTTCATTGCGGCGCCGGGTGCAAGGGGGATTTCTCCTCCTAACTTGCACACTGGCTCGTAAAACAAGCATCTATTTATGATGAAAAGCATACATATTCATTAATGTGGGCTGGGTTATTATAATTGATTCTAAGAAAAGGCGTTACTATTCTAATTATTTCTAGGAACTCATTATCATAAGTCTCCTCCCCTCGCCGCATGCGTACTGTCGCCCAGTGGTTGTGGGCTGGGGTCTTCTGGAGGAAGGCTCATAGTCTTCTTCACCGTGTACTTTTACCTTTGGCTTAGAATGCTGGGCTGGCTGGACCCCAAACCGCAAAACTGGTCCCGACCAGATGGACACTTTACCCAGACAGTTGGGTTCCTCCTTAGCATGCAGGCTGTTCCCGCTATCTTATACACAAGGCCATTTCTTTATCTTGGAATGCTGGGCTCCGAGCTCTGTTCTTTGCCAGGCTGTACTAAATCCACACTAACAACCTTTAACCATTCGTTCTCTGAATCAAGTCCCCCCTTTTCTTTCACCTTTGTAAATTCTTTTACAGTTGCCTATAACACACTTTCCTTCTTCATCTGATTTCTAAAATACTTCCCTGACTCCACTCGCTCACGGAGCTGATGCTTCTTCCATTGAATGTATTCATCTTTGGCCCCCCTGGTACAACACATAAGACATCTAGCTAATGCACACGCTAAAATTCCTAACACAAGTATTGCTACTAGAAGGATAAACAGTTGTTTAAGCCAAGCCAGGTTAGGTAACCACGAGGTTAACTTTTCCCAAAGGTCTGAAAACTTGAATGTGGTGTCATCTTGCGCAGTCTGATGCAAAATCTGAGTTTTAGCTATGAACTTGCTCCATCCCCAGGCTATTGTCCTATTCACCGGCCCCCTGTGTCTATATTCCCCGTGTTCCCAGGTACAATTGTTACTGGTAATTAACACAACAAGCTTTTCTTTCAACACTTGTAAATCAAATCTGGGTCCTAAGGGGTAGATATTATCATCGTACTCACAATACCCGTCCAACTCATCTTCCCCACTTGCCCAAAATTTGGGCCAGGTTCCGTTGGCACAGTTCCAATTGCTTGCTGCCACCCCATATAGAGGCAATTTCATTTCTCCTTTGGGTAGGGTACTACATACCCAACAATCTGACAGATTAGTAGCCCTTACCAATGTTTCTAGATTTCGTGAATATGTATTCACATCCCGTGTCCCTCCCCCTGAAATACAAAGTCCCGGCATGGTAACGATTATCAATGTCATTAATGTCCATCTCTTCGTTGGAGGCGACGTTTCAAGGGTCCGGCCTGCGTTGATGTCCATTGGGGTTCTGGAGCTCTCTTGACTCAAGTCCAATGGATCCAAGCGGCTTGTTCCTTGATCTTTATGGCTGTGTGAGAGGTCAGCAGTACCTGGAAGGGACCTTCCCACTTTGGCTTCAGTGGTGAATCTGTAAAAGACTTGACATATACATAACCCCCAGGTTCAATCTCGTGTACTGGTCCATCCAGCCCACGAGCTCTTGTTCCCAGAACCAGTTTTTCTACCCCTCGGATCTGTTTTTGTAAATTTATCATGTAATCTGTCAATATTTCATTCCCCAACTCTGTGGATGTCCCATCTTGTACACTATACGGTCTCCCATAGAGTATTTGAAAGGGGCTCAAACCTTCTTTGGTTCTGGGTTTTGTTCTTATCCTGAGAAGGGCTAACGGTAATGACTGAGGCCAGGCCAAGTTAGCTTCCTGGCCTAGCTTCACAATGTGCATTTTAATTAGGTGATTCATCTTTTCTACCTGACCACTTGATCGTGGGTTGTATGGGGTGTGAAGTTGCAATCTATACCCAGTAATCTGCTTACTTTTGAAACAACCTTTGCAGTGAAATGAGATCCTCGGTTGGAGGAAATCACTGCGGGAACCCCAAATCTTGGTATAATCTCTTGCAACAGCACTTTAGCCACTTCTCTTGTTTTATTGGTTCGGCAGGGAAATGCCTCTGGCCATCCTGAAAAGGTATCTGTTAATACCAATAGGTATCGAAACCCCCCTTTTCTTGGAAGTTCTGAAAAATCAATTTGCCATTGTTGTC
>NW_027415184.1:0-28200 GCF_964106895.1 Numenius arquata
GGCCTGTGGTGTTTCCTAAGGGCCTGTAGAGTCTCGTACGGTTCCGTAGGGGCCTGTGGTGTTCCCTAGGGGCCTGTAGAGTCTCGTACAGTTCCGTAGGGTCCTGTAGGTTTCCATAAGCGCCCGCAGAGGTCTGAATGGGCCCGTACTGTTCCGTAAGGATCCATAGGGCTCCGTAGAGCTTTGTAGGTTCCCCTAGAGACCTCTGGAGTACCGCAGGAGCCAGTAGTGTTCTGTAGGGGCCCGTAGGGTTCCTTCCATAGGAGCTGGCAGTGTTCCATAGGGTCCTCTAGGGTTGAGTAAGTGCCCGCAGGAGTCTGTAGGAATCCGTGGGATTCTGTAAGGTTCTGGAGGGTTCTGCAGGGTTCCGTAGGGGCCCGTAGAGTTCCATCGTGGCTGGTAAAGTTCCCTAGGGCCCTGTACCGTTCCGTAACTGCCTGCAAGGGTCTTTAGGCTTCCGTAGGGGCTGGTAGGGTTCCATAAAGTTCCGTGGGTTCCTGCAGAGTTCTGCAAGTGCCCGCAAAGGGCCTGTAGGGGGCCCACAGTGTTTCTGCCAGGTTCCGTAGAGTTCCGTAGGGGCCATATTTTTCTGTAGTGGCTGGTAGTATTCTGTAGGGGTCTGTAGGTTTCCGTAGGCACCTACAGTGTTCTGTAGGAGCCCATAGGGTTTTAGTGAGGTTCCGTTGTGTTGCTAAGGGTCTTGTAGAGTGCTGTCGGGTCCTGGAGTATTCTGTAGGGTTCCAGAGGGGCTCGTAGGGTTCCGTCGAAATCTGTAGGGTTCCCTAGGGGCCCATAGAGTCCCGTAGATTTCCGTAGGGACCTGTAGGGTTGTGTAAGTGCCCGCAGAAGTCTGTAGGAGTCTGTGGGATTCTGTAAGGTTCCGGAGGGTTCTGCAGGGTTCCGTAGGGGCCCGTAGAGTTCCGTAGTGGCTGGTAAAGTTCCGTAGGGCCCTGTGGGGTTCTGTATGGACCTGTAGGGTTCCGTAGGGGCCCTGCAGGGTTCCGTAAGTGCCCGCAGGTGTCTGTAGGGTTCCGTAGGGGTCTGTAGGGTTCCGTAGGCACCTGCAGTGTTCTGTAGGAGCCCATAGGGTTTTAGTGAGGTTCCGTTGTGTTGCTAAGGGTCTTGTAGAGTGCTGTCGGGTCCTGGAGTATTCTGTAGGGTTCCAGAGGGGCTCGTAGGGTTCCGTCGAAATCTGTAGGGTTCCCTAGGGGCCCATAGAGTCCTGTAGATTGCCGTAGGGACCTGTAGGGTTGTGTAAGTGCTCGCAGGGGTTGGTAGGAGCTTGTAGGGTTCCATAAGTTTCCAGAGGGTTGTGTAGGGTTCCGTAGGGGCCTGTGGTGTTCCCTAGGGGCCTGTAGAGTCTCGTACGGTTCCGTAGGGGCCTGTGGTGTTCCCTAGGGGCCTGTAGAGTCTCGTACAGTTCCGTAGGGTCCTGTAGGTTTCCATAAGCGCCCGCAGAGGTCTGAAGGGGCCCGTACTGTGCCGTAAGGATCCATAGGATTCCGTAGAGCTTCGTAGGTTCCCTAGAGGCCTCTGGAGTACCGCAGGAGCCAGTAGTGTTCTGTAGGGGCCCCGTAGGGTTCCTTCCATAGGAGCTGGCAGTGTTCCGTAGGGTCCTCTAGGGTTGAGTAAGTGCCCGCAGGAGTCTGTAGGAATCCGTGGGATTCTGTAAGGTTCTGGAGGGTTCTGCAGGGTTCCGTAGGGGCCCGTAGAGTTCCGTAGTGGCTGGTAAAGTTCCCTAGGGCCCTGTACCGTTCCGTAACTGCCTGCAAGGGTCTTTAGGCTTCCGTAGGGGCTGGGAGGGTTCCATAAAGTTCCGTGGGTGCCTGCAGAGTTCTGCAAGTGCCCGCAAGGGCCTGTAGGGGCCCACAGTGTTTCTGCCAGGTTCCGTAGAGTTCTGTAGGGGCCATATTTTTCTGTAGTGGCTGGTAGTATTCTGTAGGGGTCTGTAGGTTTCCGTAGGCGCCTACAGTGTTCTGTAGGAGCCCATAGGGTTTTAGTGAGGTTCCGTTGTGTTGCTAAGGGTCTTGTAGAGTGCTGTCGGGTCCTGGAGTATTCTGTAGGGTTCCAGAGGGGCTCGTAGGGTTCCGTCGAAATCTGTAGGGTTCCCTAGGGGCCCATAGAGTCCCGTAGATTGCCGTAGGGACCTGTAGGGTTGTGTAAGTGCTCGCACGGGGGTTGGTAGGAGCTTGTAGGGTTCCATAAGTTTCCAGAGGTTGTGTAGGGTTCCGTAGGGGCCTGTGGTGTTTCCCTAAGGGCCTGTAGAGTCTCGTACGGTTCCGTAGGGGCCTGTGGTGTTCCCTAGGGGCCTGTAGAGTCTCGTACAGTTCCGTAGGGTCCTGTAGGTTTCCATAAGCGCCCGCAGAGGTCTGAAGGGGCCCGTACTGTTCCGTAAGGATCCATAGGGCTCCGTAGAGCTTCGTAGGTTCCCTAGAGGCCTCTGAGTACTGCAGGAGCCAGTAGTGTTCTGTAGGGGCCCGTAGGGTTCCTTCCATAGGAGCTGGCAGTGTTCCGTAGGGTCCTCTAGGGTTGTAAGTGCCGCAGGAGTCTGTAGGAATCCGTGGGATTCTGTAAGGTTCTGGAGGGTTCTGCAGGGTTCCGTAGGGGCCCGTAGAGTTCCGTAGTGGCTGGTAAAGTTCCCTAGGGCCCTGTACCGTTCCGTAACTGCCTGCAAGGGTCTTTAGGCTTCCGTAGGGGCTGGTAGGCTTCCATAAAGTTCCGTGGGTTCCTGCAGAGTTCTGCAAGTGCCCGCAAGGGCCTGTAGGGGCCCACAGTGTTTCTGCCAGGTTCCGTAGAGTTCCGTAGGGGCCATATTTTTCTGTAGTGGCTGGTAGTATTCTGTAGGGGTCTGTAGGTTTCCGTAGGCGCCTGCAGTGTTCTGTAGGAGCCCATAGGGTTTTAGTGAGGTTCCGTTGTGTTGCTAAGGGTCTTGTAGAGTGCTGTCGGGTCCTGGAGTATTCTGTAGGGTTCCAGAGGGGCTCGTAGGGTTCCATCGAAATCTATAGGGTTCCCTAGGGGGCCCATAGAGTCCCGTAGATTTCCGTAGGGACCTGTAGGGTTGTGTAAGTGCCCGCAGAAGTCTGTAGGAGTCTGTGGGATTCTGTAAGGTTCGGAGGGTTCTGCAGGGTTCCGTAGAGACCCGTAGAGTTCCGTAGTGGCTGGTAAAGTTCCGTAGGGCCCTGTGGGGTTCTGTATGGACCTGTAGGGTTCCGTAGAGGCCTGCAGGTTTCCGTAAGTGCCCGCAGGTGTCTGTAGGGTTCCGTAGGGGTCTGTAGGGTTCCGTAGGCACCTGCAGTGTTCTGTAGGAGCCCATAGGGTTTTAGTGAGGTTCCGTTGTGTTGCTAAGGGTCTTGTAGAGTGCTGTCGGGGCCTGGAGTATTCTGTAGGGTTCCAGAGGGCCTCATAGGGTTCCATCGAAATCTATAGGGTTCCCTAGGGGCCCATAGAGTCCCGTAGATTGCCGTAGGGACCTGTAGGGTTGTGTAAGTGCTCGCAGGGGTTGGTAGGAGCTTGTAGGGTTCCATAAGTTTCCAGAGGGTTGTGTAGGGTTCCGTAGGGGCCTGTGGTGTTCCCTAGGGGCCTGTAGAGTCTCGTACAGTTCCGTAGGGTCCTGTAGGTTTCCATAAGCGCCCGCAGAGGTCTGAAGGGGCCCGTACTGTTCCGTAAGGATCCATAGGGCTCCGTAGAGCTTTGTAGGTTCCCTAGAGACCTCTGGAGTACGCAGGCTGCAGTAGTGTTCTGTAGGAGCCCATAGGGTTTTAGTGAGGTTCCGTTGTGTTGCTAAGGGTCTTGTAGAGTGCTGTCGGGTCCTGGAGTATTCTGTAGGGTTCCAGAGGGCCTCGTAGGGTTCCATCGAAATCTATAGGGTTCCCTAGGGGCCCATAGAGTCCCGTAGATTTCCGTAGGGACCTGTAGGGTTGTGTAAGTGCCCGCAGAAGTCTGTAGGAGTCTGTGGGATTCTGTAAGGTTCCGGAGGGTTCTGCGGGGTTCCGTAGGGACCCGTAGAGTTCCGTAGTGGCTGGTAAAGTTCCGTAGGGCCCTGTGGGGTTCTGTATGGACCTGTAGGGTTCCGTAGGGGCCTGCAGGGTTCCGTAAGTGCCCGCAGGTGTCTGTAGGGTTCCGTAGGGGTCTGTAGGGTTCCGTAGGCACCTGTAGTGTTCTGTAGGAGCCCATAGGGTTTTAGTGAGGTTCCGTTGTGTTGCTAAGGGTCTTGTAGAGTGCTGTCGGGTCCTGGAGTATTCTGTAGGGTTCCAGAGGGGCTGGTAGGGTTCCGTCGAAATCTGAAGGGTTCCCTAGGGGCCCATAGAGTCCCGTAGATTTCCGTAGGGGCCTGTAGGGTTGTGTAAGTGCCCGCAGGGGTTGGTAGGAGCTTGTAGGGTGCCATATGTTTCCGGAGGGTTGTGTAGGGTTCCGTAGGGGCCTGTGGTGTTCCCTAGGGGCCTGTAAAGTCTTGTACAGTTCCGTAGGGTCCTGTAGGTTTCCATAAGCGCCCGCAGAGGTCTGAAGGGGCCCGTACTGTTCCGTAAGGATCCATAGGGTTCCGTAGAGCTTCGTAGGTTCCCTAGAGGCCTCTGGAGTACCGCAGGAGCCAGGAGTGTTCCGTAGGGTCCTCTAGGGTTGAGTAAGTGCCCACAGGAGTCTGTAGGAATCCGTGGGATTCTCTAAGGTTCTGGAGGGTTCTGCAGGGTTCCGTAGGGGCCCGTAGAGTTCCGTAGTGGCTGGTAAAGTTCCCTAGGGCCCTGTACCGTTCCGTAACTGCCTGCAAGGGTCTTTAGGCTTCCGTAGGGGCTGGTAGGGTTCCATAAAGTTCCGTGGGTTCCTGCAGAGTTCTGCAAGTGCCCGCAAGGGCCTGTAGGGGCCCACAGTGTTTCTGTCAGGTTCCGTAGAGTTCCGTAGGGGCCATATTTTTCTGTAGTGGCTGGTAGTATTCTGTAGGGGTCTGTAGGGTTCCGTAGGCGCCTGCAGTGTTCTGTAGGAGCCCATAGGGTTTTAGTGAGGTTCCGTTGTGTTGCTAAGGGTCTTGTAGAGTGCTGTCGGGTCCTGGAGTATTCTGTAGGGTTCCAGAGGGCCTCGTAGGGTTCCATCGAAATCTATAGGGTTCCCTAGGGGCCCATAGAGTCCCGTAGATTGCCGTAGGGACCTGTAGGGTTGTGTAAGTGCCCGCAGAAGTCTGTAGGAGTCTGTGGGATTCTGTAAGGTTCCGGAGGGTTCTGCGGGGTTCCGTAGGGACCCGTAGAGTTCCGTAGTGGCTGGTAAAGTTCCGTAGGGCCCTGTGGGGTTCTGTATGGACCTGTAGGGTTCCGTAGGGGCCTGCAGGGTTCCGTAAGTGCCCGCAGGTGTCTGTAGGGTTCCGTAGGGGTCTGTAGGGTTCCGTAGGCACCTGTAGTGTTCTGTAGGAGCCCATAGGGTTTTAGTGAGGTTCCGTTGTGTTGCTAAGGGTCTTGTAGAGTGCTGTCGGGTCCTGGAGTATTCTGTAGGGTTCCAGAGGGGCTGGTAGGGTTCCGTCGAAATCTGAAGGGTTCCCTAGGGGCCCATAGAGTCCCGTAGATTTCCGTAGGGGCCTGTAGGGTTGTGTAAGTGCCCGCAGGGGTTGGTAGGAGCTTGTAGGGTGCCATATGTTTCCGGAGGGTTGTGTAGGGTTCCGTAGGGGCCTGTGGTGTTCCCTAGGGGCCTGTAGAGTCTCGTACAGTTCCGTAGGGTCCTGTAGGTTTCCATAAGCGCCCGCAGAGGTCTGAAGGGGCCCGTACTGTGCCGTAAGGATCCATAGGGTTCCGTAGAGCTTCGTAGGTTCCCTAGAGGCCTCTGGAGTACCGCAGGAGCCAGCAGTGTTCCGTAGGGTCCTCTAGGGTTGAGTAAGTGCCCGCAGGAGTCTGTAGGAATCCGTGGGATTCTGTAAGGTTCTGGAGGGTTCTGCAGGGTTCCATAGGGGCCCGTAGAGTTCCATAGTGGCTGGTAAAGTTCCCTAGGGCCCTGTACCGTTCCGTAACTGCCTGCAAGGGTCTTTAGGCTTCCGTAGGGGCTGGTAGGGTTCCATAAAGTTCCGTGGGTTCCTGCAGAGTTCTGCAAGTGCCCGCAAGGGCCTGTAGGGGCCCACAGTGTTTCTGCCAGGTTCCGTAGAGTTCCGTAGGGGCCATATTTTTCTGTAGTGGCTGGTAGTATTCTGTAGGGGTCTGTAGGGTTCCGTAGGCGCCTGCAGTGTTCTATAGGAGCCCATAGGGTTTTAGTGAGGTTCCGTTGTGTTGCTAAGGGTCTTGTAGAGTGCTGTCGGGTCCTGGAGTATTCTGTAGGGTTCCAGAGGGCCTCGTAGGGTTCCATCGAAATCTATAGGGTTCCCTAGGGGCCCATAGAGTCCCGTAGATTTCCGTAGGGACCTGTAGGGTTGTGTAAGTGCCCGCAGAAGTCTGTAGGAGTCTGTGGGATTCTGTAAGGTTCCGGAGGGTTCTGCGGGGTTCCGTAGGGACCCGTAGAGTTCCGTAGTGGCTGGTAAAGTTCCGTAGGGCCCTGTGGGGTTCTGTATGGACCTGTAGGGTTCCGTAGGGGCCTGCAGGGTTCCGTAAGTGCCCGCAGGTGTCTGTAGGGTTCCGTAGGGGTCTGTAGGGTTCCGTAGGCACCTGTAGTGTTCTGTAGGAGCCCATAGGGTTTTAGTGAGGTTCCGTTGTGTTGCTAAGGGTCTTGTAGAGTGCTGTCGGGTCCTGGAGTATTCTGTAGGGTTCCAGAGGGGCTGGTAGGGTTCCGTCGAAATCTGAAGGGTTCCCTAGGGGCCCATAGAGTCCCGTAGATTTCCGTAGGGGCCTGTAGGGTTGTGTAAGTGCCCGCAGGGGTTGGTAGGAGCTTGTAGGGTGCCATATGTTTCCGGAGGGTTGTGTAGGGTTCCGTAGGGGCCTGTGGTGTTCCCTAGGGGCCTGTAGAGTCTCGTACAGTTCCGTAGGGTCCTGTAGGTTTCCATAAGCGCCCGCAGAGGTCTGAAGGGGCCCGTACTGTGCCGTAAGGATCCATAGGGTTCCGTAGAGCTTCGTAGGTTCCCTACAGGCCTCTGGAGTACCGCAGGAGCCAGCAGTGTTCCGTAGGGTCCTCTAGGGTTGAGTAAGTGCCCGCAGGAGTCTGTAGGAATCCGTGGGATTCTGTAAGGTTCTGGAGGGTTCTGCAGGGTTCCATAGGGGCCCGTAGAGTTCCATAGTGGCTGGTAAAGTTCCCTAGGGCCCTGTACCGTTCCGTAACTGCCTGCAAGGGTCTTTAGGCTTCCGTAGGGGCTGGTAGGGTTCCATAAAGTTCCGTGGGTTCCTGCAGAGTTCTGCAAGTGCCCGCAAGGGCCTGTAGGGGCCCACAGTGTTTCTGCCAGGTTCCGTAGAGTTCCGTAGGGGCCATATTTTTCTGTAGTGGCTGGTAGTATTCTGTAGGGGTCTGTAGGGTTCCGTAGGCGCCTGCAGTGTTCTATAGGAGCCCATAGGGTTTTAGTGAGGTTCCGTTGTGTTGCTAAGGGTCTTGTAGAGTGCTGTCGGGTCCTGGAGTATTCTGTAGGGTTCCAGAGGGCCTCGTAGGGTTCCATCGAAATCTATAGGGTTCCCTAGGGGCCCATAGAGTCCCGTAGATTTCCGTAGGGACCTGTAGGGTTGTGTAAGTGCCCGCAGAAGTCTGTAGGAGTCTGTGGGATTCTGTAAGGTTCCGGAGGGTTCTGCGGGGTTCCGTAGGGACCCGTAGAGTTCCGTAGTGGCTGGTAAAGTTCCGTAGGGCCCTGTGGGGTTCTGTATGGACCTGTAGGGTTCCGTAGGGGCCTGCAGGGTTCCGTAAGTGCCCGCAGGTGTCTGTAGGGTTCCGTAGGGGTCTGTAGGGTTCCGTAGGCACCTGTAGTGTTCTGTAGGAGCCCATAGGGTTTTAGTGAGGTTCCGTTGTGTTGCTAAGGGTCTTGTAGAGTGCTGTCGGGTCCTGGAGTATTCTGTAGGGTTCCAGAGGGGCTGGTAGGGTTCCGTCGAAATCTGAAGGGTTCCCTAGGGGCCCATAGAGTCCCGTAGATTTCCGTAGGGGCCTGTAGGGTTGTGTAAGTGCCCGCAGGGGTTGGTAGGAGCTTGTAGGGTGCCATATGTTTCCGGAGGGTTGTGTAGGGTTCCGTAGGGGCCTGTGGTGTTCCCTAGGGGCCTGTAGAGTCTCGTACAGTTCCGTAGGGTCCTGTAGGTTTCCATAAGCGCCCGCAGAGGTCTGAAGGGGCCCGTACTGTGCCGTAAGGATCCATAGGGTTCCGTAGAGCTTCGTAGGTTCCCTAGAGGCCTCTGGAGTACCGCAGGAGCCAGCAGTGTTCCGTAGGGTCCTCTAGGGTTGAGTAAGTGCCCGCAGGAGTCTGTAGGAATCCGTGGGATTCTGTAAGGTTCTGGAGGGTTCTGCAGGGTTCCATAGGGGCCCGTAGAGTTCCATAGTGGCTGGTAAAGTTCCCTAGGGCCCTGTACCGTTCCGTAACTGCCTGCAAGGGTCTTTAGGCTTCCGTAGGGGCTGGTAGGGTTCCATAAAGTTCCGTGGGTTCCTGCAGAGTTCTGCAAGTGCCCGCAAGGGCCTGTAGGGGCCCACAGTGTTTCTGCCAGGTTCCGTAGAGTTCCGTAGGGGCCATATTTTTCTGTAGTGGCTGGTAGTATTCTGTAGGGGTCTGTAGGGTTCCGTAGGCGCCTGCAGTGTTCTATAGGAGCCCATAGGGTTTTAGTGAGGTTCCGTTGTGTTGCTAAGGGTCTTGTAGAGTGCTGTCGGGTCCTGGAGTATTCTGTAGGGTTCCAGAGGGCCTCGTAGGGTTCCATCGAAATCTATAGGGTTCCCTAGGGGCCCATAGAGTCCCGTAGATTTCCGTAGGGACCTGTAGGGTTGTGTAAGTGCCCGCAGAAGTCTGTAGGAGTCTGTGGGATTCTGTAAGGTTCCGGAGGGTTCTGCGGGGTTCCGTAGGGACCCGTAGAGTTCCGTAGTGGCTGGTAAAGTTCCGTAGGGCCCTGTGGGGTTCTGTATGGACCTGTAGGGTTCCGTAGGGGCCTGCAGGGTTCCGTAAGTGCCCGCAGGTGTCTGTAGGGTTCCGTAGGGGTCTGTAGGGTTCCGTAGGCACCTGTAGTGTTCTGTAGGAGCCCATAGGGTTTTAGTGAGGTTCCGTTGTGTTGCTAAGGGTCTTGTAGAGTGCTGTCGGGTCCTGGAGTATTCTGTAGGGTTCCAGAGGGGCTGGTAGGGTTCCGTCGAAATCTGAAGGGTTCCCTAGGGGCCCATAGAGTCCCGTAGATTTCCGTAGGGGCCTGTAGGGTTGTGTAAGTGCCCGCAGGGGTTGGTAGGAGCTTGTAGGGTGCCATATGTTTCCGGAGGGTTGTGTAGGGTTCCGTAGGGGCCTGTGGTGTTCCCTAGGGGCCTGTAGAGTCTCGTACAGTTCCGTAGGGTCCTGTAGGTTTCCATAAGCGCCCGCAGAGGTCTGAAGGGGCCCGTACTGTGCCGTAAGGATCCATAGGGTTCCGTAGAGCTTCGTAGGTTCCCTAGAGGCCTCTGGAGTACCGCAGGAGCCAGCAGTGTTCCGTAGGGTCCTCTAGGGTTGAGTAAGTGCCCGCAGGAGTCTGTAGGAATCCGTGGGATTCTGTAAGGTTCTGGAGGGTTCTGCAGGGTTCCATAGGGGCCCGTAGAGTTCCATAGTGGCTGGTAAAGTTCCCTAGGGCCCTGTACCGTTCCGTAACTGCCTGCAAGGGTCTTTAGGCTTCCGTAGGGGCTGGTAGGGTTCCATAAAGTTCCGTGGGTTCCTGCAGAGTTCTGCAAGTGCCCGCAAGGGCCTGTAGGGGCCCACAGTGTTTCTGCCAGGTTCCGTAGAGTTCCGTAGGGGCCATATTTTTCTGTAGTGGCTGGTAGTATTCTGTAGGGGTCTGTAGGGTTCCGTAGGCGCCTGCAGTGTTCTATAGGAGCCCATAGGGTTTTAGTGAGGTTCCGTTGTGTTGCTAAGGGTCTTGTAGAGTGCTGTCGGGTCCTGGAGTATTCTGTAGGGTTCCAGAGGGCCTCGTAGGGTTCCATCGAAATCTATAGGGTTCCCTAGGGGCCCATAGAGTCCCGTAGATTTCCGTAGGGACCTGTAGGGTTGTGTAAGTGCCCGCAGAAGTCTGTAGGAGTCTGTGGGATTCTGTAAGGTTCCGGAGGGTTCTGCGGGGTTCCGTAGGGACCCGTAGAGTTCCGTAGTGGCTGGTAAAGTTCCGTAGGGCCCTGTGGGGTTCTGTATGGACCTGTAGGGTTCCGTAGGGGCCTGCAGGGTTCCGTAAGTGCCCGCAGGTGTCTGTAGGGTTCCGTAGGGGTCTGTAGGGTTCCGTAGGCACCTGTAGTGTTCTGTAGGAGCCCATAGGGTTTTAGTGAGGTTCCGTTGTGTTGCTAAGGGTCTTGTAGAGTGCTGTCGGGTCCTGGAGTATTCTGTAGGGTTCCAGAGGGGCTGGTAGGGTTCCGTCGAAATCTGAAGGGTTCCCTAGGGGCCCATAGAGTCCCGTAGATTTCCGTAGGGGCCTGTAGGGTTGTGTAAGTGCCCGCAGGGGTTGGTAGGAGCTTGTAGGGTGCCATATGTTTCCGGAGGGTTGTGTAGGGTTCCGTAGGGGCCTGTGGTGTTCCCTAGGGGCCTGTAGAGTCTTGTACAGTTCCGTAGGGTCCTGTAGGTTTCCATAAGCGCCCGCAGAGGTCTGAAGGGGCCCGTACTGTTCCGTAAGGATCCATAGGATTCCGTAGAGCTTCGTAGGTTCCCTAGAGGCCTCTGGAGTACCGCAGGAGCCAGGAGTGTTCCGTAGGGTCCTCTAGGGTTGAGTAAGTGCCCACAGGAGTCTGTAGGAATCCGTGGGATTCTGTAAGGTTCTGGAGGGTTCTGCAGGGTTCCGTAGGGGCCCGTAGAGTTCCATAGTGGCTGGTAAAGTTCCCTAGGGCCCTGTACCGTTCCGTAACTGCCTGCAAGGGTCTTTAGGCTTCCGTAGGGGCTGGTAGGGTTCCATAAAGTTCCGTGGGTTCCTGCAGAGTTCTGCAAGTGCCCGCAAGGGCCTGTAGGGGCCCACAGTGTTTCTGTCAGGTTCCGTAGAGTTCCGTAGGGGCCATATTTTTCTGTAGTGGCTGGTAGTATTCTGTAGGGGTCTGTAGGGTTCCGTAGGCGCCTGCAGTGTTCTGTAGGAGCCCATAGGGTTTTAGTGAGGTTCCGTTGTGTTGCTAAGGGTCTTGTAGAGTGCTGTCGGGTCCTGGAGTATTCTGTAGGGTTCCAGAGGGCCTCGTAGGGTTCCATCGAAATCTATAGGGTTCCCTAGGGGCCCATAGAGTCCCGTAGATTGCCATAGGGACCTGTAGGGTTGTGTAAGTGCCCGCAGAAGTCTGTAGGAGTCTGTGGGATTCTGTAAGGTTCCGGAGGGTTCTGCGGGGTTCCGTAGGGACCCGTAGAGTTCCGTAGTGGCTGGTAAAGTTCCGTAGGGCCCTGTGGGGTTCTGTATGGACCTGTAGGGTTCCGTAGGGGCCTGCAGGGTTCCGTAAGTGCCCGCAGGTGTCTGTAGGGTTCCGTAGGGGTCTGTAGGGTTCCGTAGGCACCTGTAGTGTTCTGTAGGAGCCCATAGGGTTTTAGTGAGGTTCCGTTGTGTTGCTAAGGGTCTTGTAGAGTGCTGTCGGGTCCTGGAGTATTCTGTAGGGTTCCAGAGGGGCTGGTAGGGTTCCGTCGAAATCTGAAGGGTTCCCTAGGGGCCCATAGAGTCCCGTAGATTTCCGTAGGGGCCTGTAGGGTTGTGTAAGTGCCCGCAGGGGTTGGTAGGAGCTTGTAGGGTGCCATATGTTTCCGGAGGGTTGTGTAGGGTTCCGTAGGGGCCTGTGGTGTTCCCTAGGGGCCTGTAGAGTCTCGTACAGTTCCGTAGGGTCCTGTAGGTTTCCATAAGCGCCCGCAGAGGTCTGAAGGGGCCCGTACTGTGCCGTAAGGATCCATAGGGTTCCGTAGAGCTTCGTAGGTTCCCTAGAGGCCTCTGGAGTACCGCAGGAGCCAGCAGTGTTCCGTAGGGTCCTCTAGGGTTGAGTAAGTGCCCGCAGGAGTCTGTAGGAATCCGTGGGATTCTGTAAGGTTCTGGAGGGTTCTGCAGGGTTCCATAGGGGCCCGTAGAGTTCCATAGTGGCTGGTAAAGTTCCCTAGGGCCCTGTACCGTTCCGTAACTGCCTGCAAGGGTCTTTAGGCTTCCGTAGGGGCTGGTAGGGTTCCATAAAGTTCCGTGGGTTCCTGCAGAGTTCTGCAAGTGCCCGCAAGGGCCTGTAGGGGCCCACAGTGTTTCTGCCAGGTTCCGTAGAGTTCCGTAGGGGCCATATTTTTCTGTAGTGGCTGGTAGTATTCTGTAGGGGTCTGTAGGGTTCCGTAGGCGCCTGCAGTGTTCTATAGGAGCCCATAGGGTTTTAGTGAGGTTCCGTTGTGTTGCTAAGGGTCTTGTAGAGTGCTGTCGGGTCCTGGAGTATTCTGTAGGGTTCCAGAGGGCCTCGTAGGGTTCCATCGAAATCTATAGGGTTCCCTAGGGGCCCATAGAGTCCCGTAGATTTCCGTAGGGACCTGTAGGGTTGTGTAAGTGCCCGCAGAAGTCTGTAGGAGTCTGTGGGATTCTGTAAGGTTCCGGAGGGTTCTGCGGGGTTCCGTAGGGACCCGTAGAGTTCCGTAGTGGCTGGTAAAGTTCCGTAGGGCCCTGTGGGGTTCTGTATGGACCTGTAGGGTTCCGTAGGGGCCTGCAGGGTTCCGTAAGTGCCCGCAGGTGTCTGTAGGGTTCCGTAGGGGTCTGTAGGGTTCCGTAGGCACCTGTAGTGTTCTGTAGGAGCCCATAGGGTTTTAGTGAGGTTCCGTTGTGTTGCTAAGGGTCTTGTAGAGTGCTGTCGGGTCCTGGAGTATTCTGTAGGGTTCCAGAGGGGCTGGTAGGGTTCCGTCGAAATCTGAAGGGTTCCCTAGGGGCCCATAGAGTCCCGTAGATTTCCGTAGGGGCCTGTAGGGTTGTGTAAGTGCCCGCAGGGGTTGGTAGGAGCTTGTAGGGTGCCATATGTTTCCGGAGGGTTGTGTAGGGTTCCGTAGGGGCCTGTGGTGTTCCCTAGGGGCCTGTAAAGTCTTGTACAGTTCCGTAGGGTCCTGTAGGTTTCCATAAGCGCCCGCAGAGGTCTGAAGGGGCCCGTACTGTTCCGTAAGGATCCATAGGGTTCCGTAGAGCTTCGTAGGTTCCCTAGAGGCCTCTGGAGTACCGCAGGAGCCAGGAGTGTTCCGTAGGGTCCTCTAGGGTTGAGTAAGTGCCCACAGGAGTCTGTAGGAATCCGTGGGATTCTCTAAGGTTCTGGAGGGTTCTGCAGGGTTCCGTAGGGGCCCGTAGAGTTCCGTAGTGGCTGGTAAAGTTCCCTAGGGCCCTGTACCGTTCCGTAACTGCCTGCAAGGGTCTTTAGGCTTCCGTAGGGGCTGGTAGGGTTCCATAAAGTTCCGTGGGTTCCTGCAGAGTTCTGCAAGTGCCCGCAAGGGCCTGTAGGGGCCCACAGTGTTTCTGCCAGGTTCCGTAGAGTTCCGTAGGGGCCATATTTTTCTGTAGTGGCTGGTAGTATTCTGTAGGGGTCTGTAGGGTTCCGTAGGCGCCTGCAGTGTTCTATAGGAGCCCATAGGGTTTTAGTGAGGTTCCGTTGTGTTGCTAAGGGTCTTGTAGAGTGCTGTCGGGTCCTGGAGTATTCTGTAGGGTTCCAGAGGGCCTCGTAGGGTTCCATCGAAATCTATAGGGTTCCCTAGGGGCCCATAGAGTCCCGTAGATTTCCGTAGGGACCTGTAGGGTTGTGTAAGTGCCCGCAGAAGTCTGTAGGAGTCTGTGGGATTCTGTAAGGTTCCGGAGGGTTCTGCGGGGTTCCGTAGGGACCCGTAGAGTTCCGTAGTGGCTGGTAAAGTTCCGTAGGGCCCTGTGGGGTTCTGTATGGACCTGTAGGGTTCCGTAGGGGCCTGCAGGGTTCCGTAAGTGCCCGCAGGTGTCTGTAGGGTTCCGTAGGGGTCTGTAGGGTTCCGTAGGCACCTGTAGTGTTCTGTAGGAGCCCATAGGGTTTTAGTGAGGTTCCGTTGTGTTGCTAAGGGTCTTGTAGAGTGCTGTCGGGTCCTGGAGTATTCTGTAGGGTTCCAGAGGGGCTGGTAGGGTTCCGTCGAAATCTGAAGGGTTCCCTAGGGGCCCATAGAGTCCCGTAGATTTCCGTAGGGGCCTGTAGGGTTGTGTAAGTGCCCGCAGGGGTTGGTAGGAGCTTGTAGGGTGCCATATGTTTCCGGAGGGTTGTGTAGGGTTCCGTAGGGGCCTGTGGTGTTCCCTAGGGGCCTGTAGAGTCTTGTACAGTTCCGTAGGGTCCTGTAGGTTTCCATAAGCGCCCGCAGAGGTCTGAAGGGGCCCGTACTGTTCCGTAAGGATCCATAGGATTCCGTAGAGCTTCGTAGGTTCCCTAGAGGCCTCTGGAGTACCGCAGGAGCCAGGAGTGTTCCGTAGGGTCCTCTAGGGTTGAGTAAGTGCCCACAGGAGTCTGTAGGAATCCGTGGGATTCTGTAAGGTTCTGGAGGGTTCTGCAGGGTTCCGTAGGGGCCCGTAGAGTTCCATAGTGGCTGGTAAAGTTCCCTAGGGCCCTGTACCGTTCCGTAACTGCCTGCAAGGGTCTTTAGGCTTCCGTAGGGGCTGGTAGGGTTCCATAAAGTTCCGTGGGTTCCTGCAGAGTTCTGCAAGTGCCCGCAAGGGCCTGTAGGGGCCCACAGTGTTTCTGTCAGGTTCCGTAGAGTTCCGTAGGGGCCATATTTTTCTGTAGTGGCTGGTAGTATTCTGTAGGGGTCTGTAGGGTTCCGTAGGCGCCTGCAGTGTTCTGTAGGAGCCCATAGGGTTTTAGTGAGGTTCCGTTGTGTTGCTAAGGGTCTTGTAGAGTGCTGTCGGGTCCTGGAGTATTCTGTAGGGTTCCAGAGGGCCTCGTAGGGTTCCATCGAAATCTATAGGGTTCCCTAGGGGCCCATAGAGTCCCGTAGATTGCCATAGGGACCTGTAGGGTTGTGTAAGTGCCCGCAGAAGTCTGTAGGAGTCTGTGGGATTCTGTAAGGTTCCGGAGGGTTCTGCGGGGTTCCGTAGGGACCCGTAGAGTTCCGTAGTGGCTGGTAAAGTTCCGTAGGGCCCTGTGGGGTTCTGTATGGACCTGTAGGGTTCCGTAGGGGCCTGCAGGGTTCCGTAAGTGCCCGCAGGTGTCTGTAGGGTTCCGTAGGGGTCTGTAGGGTTCCGTAGGCACCTGTAGTGTTCTGTAGGAGCCCATAGGGTTTTAGTGAGGTTCCGTTGTGTTGCTAAGGGTCTTGTAGAGTGCTGTCGGGTCCTGGAGTATTCTGTAGGGTTCCAGAGGGGCTGGTAGGGTTCCGTCGAAATCTGAAGGGTTCCCTAGGGGCCCATAGAGTCCCGTAGATTTCCGTAGGGGCCTGTAGGGTTGTGTAAGTGCCCGCAGGGGTTGGTAGGAGCTTGTAGGGTGCCATATGTTTCCGGAGGGTTGTGTAGGGTTCCGTAGGGGCCTGTGGTGTTCCCTAGGGGCCTGTAGAGTCTCGTACAGTTCCGTAGGGTCCTGTAGGTTTCCATAAGCGCCCGCAGAGGTCTGAAGGGGCCCGTACTGTTCCGTAAGGATCCATAGGGTTCCGTAGAGCTTCGTAGGTTCCCTAGAGGCCTCTGGAGTACCGCAGGAGCCAGCAGTGTTCCGTAGGGTCCTCTAGGGTTGAGTAAGTGCCCGCAGGAGTCTGTAGGAATCCGTGGGATTCTGTAAGGTTCTGGAGGGTTCTGCAGGGTTCCATAGGGGCCCGTAGAGTTCCATAGTGGCTGGTAAAGTTCCCTAGGGCCCTGTACCGTTCCGTAACTGCCTGCAAGGGTCTTTAGGCTTCCGTAGGGGCTGGTAGGGTTCCATAAAGTTCCGTGGGTTCCTGCAGAGTTCTGCAAGTGCCCGCAAGGGCCTGTAGGGGCCCACAGTGTTTCTGCCAGGTTCCGTAGAGTTCCGTAGGGGCCATATTTTTCTGTAGTGGCTGGTAGTATTCTGTAGGGGTCTGTAGGGTTCCGTAGGCGCCTGCAGTGTTCTATAGGAGCCCATAGGGTTTTAGTGAGGTTCCGTTGTGTTGCTAAGGGTCTTGTAGAGTGCTGTCGGGTCCTGGAGTATTCTGTAGGGTTCCAGAGGGCCTCGTAGGGTTCCATCGAAATCTATAGGGTTCCCTAGGGGCCCATAGAGTCCCGTAGATTTCCGTAGGGACCTGTAGGGTTGTGTAAGTGCCCGCAGAAGTCTGTAGGAGTCTGTGGGATTCTGTAAGGTTCCGGAGGGTTCTGCGGGGTTCCGTAGGGACCCGTAGAGTTCCGTAGTGGCTGGTAAAGTTCCGTAGGGCCCTGTGGGGTTCTGTATGGACCTGTAGGGTTCCGTAGGGGCCTGCAGGGTTCCGTAAGTGCCCGCAGGTGTCTGTAGGGTTCCGTAGGGGTCTGTAGGGTTCCGTAGGCACCTGTAGTGTTCTGTAGGAGCCCATAGGGTTTTAGTGAGGTTCCGTTGTGTTGCTAAGGGTCTTGTAGAGTGCTGTCGGGTCCTGGAGTATTCTGTAGGGTTCCAGAGGGGCTGGTAGGGTTCCGTCGAAATCTGAAGGGTTCCCTAGGGGCCCATAGAGTCCCGTAGATTTCCGTAGGGGCCTGTAGGGTTGTGTAAGTGCCCGCAGGGGTTGGTAGGAGCTTGTAGGGTGCCATATGTTTCCGGAGGGTTGTGTAGGGTTCCGTAGGGGCCTGTGGTGTTCCCTAGGGGCCTGTAAAGTCTTGTACAGTTCCGTAGGGTCCTGTAGGTTTCCATAAGCGCCCGCAGAGGTCTGAAGGGGCCCGTACTGTTCCGTAAGGATCCATAGGGTTCCGTAGAGCTTCGTAGGTTCCCTAGAGGCCTCTGGAGTACCGCAGGAGCCAGGAGTGTTCCGTAGGGTCCTCTAGGGTTGAGTAAGTGCCCACAGGAGTCTGTAGGAATCCGTGGGATTCTCTAAGGTTCTGGAGGGTTCTGCAGGGTTCCGTAGGGGCCCGTAGAGTTCCGTAGTGGCTGGTAAAGTTCCCTAGGGCCCTGTACCGTTCCGTAACTGCCTGCAAGGGTCTTTAGGCTTCCGTAGGGGCTGGTAGGGTTCCATAAAGTTCCGTGGGTTCCTGCAGAGTTCTGCAAGTGCCCGCAAGGGCCTGTAGGGGCCCACAGTGTTTCTGTCAGGTTCCGTAGAGTTCCGTAGGGGCCATATTTTTCTGTAGTGGCTGGTAGTATTCTGTAGGGGTCTGTAGGGTTCCGTAGGCGCCTGCAGTGTTCTGTAGGAGCCCATAGGGTTTTAGTGAGGTTCCGTTGTGTTGCTAAGGGTCTTGTAGAGTGCTGTCGGGTCCTGGAGTATTCTGTAGGGTTCCAGAGGGCCTCGTAGGGTTCCATCGAAATCTATAGGGTTCCCTAGGGGCCCATAGAGTCCCGTAGATTGCCGTAGGGACCTGTAGGGTTGTGTAAGTGCCCGCAGAAGTCTGTAGGAGTCTGTGGGATTCTGTAAGGTTCCGGAGGGTTCTGCGGGGTTCCGTAGGGACCCGTAGAGTTCCGTAGTGGCTGGTAAAGTTCCGTAGGGCCCTGTGGGGTTCTGTATGGACCTGTAGGGTTCCGTAGGGGCCTGCAGGGTTCCGTAAGTGCCCGCAGGTGTCTGTAGGGTTCCGTAGGGGTCTGTAGGGTTCCGTAGGCACCTGTAGTGTTCTGTAGGAGCCCATAGGGTTTTAGTGAGGTTCCGTTGTGTTGCTAAGGGTCTTGTAGAGTGCTGTCGGGTCCTGGAGTATTCTGTAGGGTTCCAGAGGGGCTGGTAGGGTTCCGTCGAAATCTGAAGGGTTCCCTAGGGGCCCATAGAGTCCCGTAGATTTCCGTAGGGGCCTGTAGGGTTGTGTAAGTGCCCGCAGGGGTTGGTAGGAGCTTGTAGGGTGCCATATGTTTCCGGAGGGTTGTGTAGGGTTCCGTAGGGGCCTGTGGTGTTCCCTAGGGGCCTGTAGAGTCTCGTACAGTTCCGTAGGGTCCTGTAGGTTTCCATAAGCGCCCGCAGAGGTCTGAAGGGGCCCGTACTGTGCCGTAAGGATCCATAGGGTTCCGTAGAGCTTCGTAGGTTCCCTAGAGGCCTCTGGAGTACCGCAGGAGCCAGCAGTGTTCCGTAGGGTCCTCTAGGGTTGAGTAAGTGCCCGCAGGAGTCTGTAGGAATCCGTGGGATTCTGTAAGGTTCTGGAGGGTTCTGCAGGGTTCCATAGGGGCCCGTAGAGTTCCATAGTGGCTGGTAAAGTTCCCTAGGGCCCTGTACCGTTCCGTAACTGCCTGCAAGGGTCTTTAGGCTTCCGTAGGGGCTGGTAGGGTTCCATAAAGTTCCGTGGGTTCCTGCAGAGTTCTGCAAGTGCCCGCAAGGGCCTGTAGGGGCCCACAGTGTTTCTGCCAGGTTCCGTAGAGTTCCGTAGGGGCCATATTTTTCTGTAGTGGCTGGTAGTATTCTGTAGGGGTCTGTAGGGTTCCGTAGGCGCCTGCAGTGTTCTATAGGAGCCCATAGGGTTTTAGTGAGGTTCCGTTGTGTTGCTAAGGGTCTTGTAGAGTGCTGTCGGGTCCTGGAGTATTCTGTAGGGTTCCAGAGGGCCTCGTAGGGTTCCATCGAAATCTATAGGGTTCCCTAGGGGCCCATAGAGTCCCGTAGATTTCCGTAGGGACCTGTAGGGTTGTGTAAGTGCCCGCAGAAGTCTGTAGGAGTCTGTGGGATTCTGTAAGGTTCCGGAGGGTTCTGCGGGGTTCCGTAGGGACCCGTAGAGTTCCGTAGTGGCTGGTAAAGTTCCGTAGGGCCCTGTGGGGTTCTGTATGGACCTGTAGGGTTCCGTAGGGGCCTGCAGGGTTCCGTAAGTGCCCGCAGGTGTCTGTAGGGTTCCGTAGGGGTCTGTAGGGTTCCGTAGGCACCTGTAGTGTTCTGTAGGAGCCCATAGGGTTTTAGTGAGGTTCCGTTGTGTTGCTAAGGGTCTTGTAGAGTGCTGTCGGGTCCTGGAGTATTCTGTAGGGTTCCAGAGGGGCTGGTAGGGTTCCGTCGAAATCTGAAGGGTTCCCTAGGGGCCCATAGAGTCCCGTAGATTTCCGTAGGGGCCTGTAGGGTTGTGTAAGTGCCCGCAGGGGTTGGTAGGAGCTTGTAGGGTGCCATATGTTTCCGGAGGGTTGTGTAGGGTTCCGTAGGGGCCTGTGGTGTTCCCTAGGGGCCTGTAAAGTCTTGTACAGTTCCGTAGGGTCCTGTAGGTTTCCATAAGCGCCCGCAGAGGTCTGAAGGGGCCCGTACTGTTCCGTAAGGATCCATAGGGTTCCGTAGAGCTTCGTAGGTTCCCTAGAGGCCTCTGGAGTACCGCAGGAGCCAGGAGTGTTCCGTAGGGTCCTCTAGGGTTGAGTAAGTGCCCACAGGAGTCTGTAGGAATCCGTGGGATTCTCTAAGGTTCTGGAGGGTTCTGCAGGGTTCCGTAGGGGCCCGTAGAGTTCCGTAGTGGCTGGTAAAGTTCCCTAGGGCCCTGTACCGTTCCGTAACTGCCTGCAAGGGTCTTTAGGCTTCCGTAGGGGCTGGTAGGGTTCCATAAAGTTCCGTGGGTTCCTGCAGAGTTCTGCAAGTGCCCGCAAGGGCCTGTAGGGGCCCACAGTGTTTCTGTCAGGTTCCGTAGAGTTCCGTAGGGGCCATATTTTTCTGTAGTGGCTGGTAGTATTCTGTAGGGGTCTGTAGGGTTCCGTAGGCGCCTGCAGTGTTCTGTAGGAGCCCATAGGGTTTTAGTGAGGTTCCGTTGTGTTGCTAAGGGTCTTGTAGAGTGCTGTCGGGTCCTGGAGTATTCTGTAGGGTTCCAGAGGGCCTCGTAGGGTTCCATCGAAATCTATAGGGTTCCCTAGGGGCCCATAGAGTCCCGTAGATTTCCGTAGGGACCTGTAGGGTTGTGTAAGTGCCCGCAGAAGTCTGTAGGAGTCTGTGGGATTCTGTAAGGTTCCGGAGGGTTCTGCGGGGTTCCGTAGGGACCCGTAGAGTTCCGTAGTGGCTGGTAAAGTTCCGTAGGGCCCTGTGGGGTTCTGTATGGACCTGTAGGGTTCCGTAGGGGCCTGCAGGGTTCCGTAAGTGCCCGCAGGTGTCTGTAGGGTTCCGTAGGGGTCTGTAGGGTTCCGTAGGCACCTGTAGTGTTCTGTAGGAGCCCATAGGGTTTTAGTGAGGTTCCGTTGTGTTGCTAAGGGTCTTGTAGAGTGCTGTCGGGTCCTGGAGTATTCTGTAGGGTTCCAGAGGGGCTGGTAGGGTTCCGTCGAAATCTGAAGGGTTCCCTAGGGGCCCATAGAGTCCCGTAGATTTCCGTAGGGGCCTGTAGGGTTGTGTAAGTGCCCGCAGGGGTTGGTAGGAGCTTGTAGGGTGCCATATGTTTCCGGAGGGTTGTGTAGGGTTCCGTAGGGGCCTGTGGTGTTCCCTAGGGGCCTGTAGAGTCTCGTACAGTTCCGTAAGGTCCTGTAGGTTTCCATAAGCGCCCGCAGAGGTCTGAAGGGGCCCGTACTGTTCCGTAAGGATCCATAGGGTTCCGTAGAGCTTCGTAGGTTCCCTACAGGCCTCTGGAGTACCGCAGGAGCCAGCAGTGTTCCGTAGGGTCCTCTAGGGTTGAGTAAGTGCCCGCAGGAGTCTGTAGGAATCCGTGGGATTCTGTAAGGTTCTGGAGGGTTCTGCAGGGTTCCATAGGGGCCCGTAGAGTTCCATAGTGGCTGGTAAAGTTCCCTAGGGCCCTGTACCGTTCCGTAACTGCCTGCAAGGGTCTTTAGGCTTCCGTAGGGGCTGGTAGGGTTCCATAAAGTTCCGTGGGTTCCTGCAGAGTTCTGCAAGTGCCCGCAAGGGCCTGTAGGGGCCCACAGTGTTTCTGCCAGGTTCCGTAGAGTTCCGTAGGGGCCATATTTTTCTGTAGTGGCTGGTAGTATTCTGTAGGGGTCTGTAGGGTTCCGTAGGCGCCTGCAGTGTTCTGTAGGAGCCCATAGGGTTTTAGTGAGGTTCCGTTGTGTTGCTAAGGGTCTTGTAGAGTGCTGTCGGGTCCTGGAGTATTCTGTAGGGTTCCAGAGGGCCTCGTAGGGTTCCATCGAAATCTATAGGGTTCCCTAGGGGCCCATAGAGTCCCGTAGATTGCCGTAGGGACCTGTAGGGTTGTGTAAGTGCCCGCAGAAGTCTGTAGGAGTCTGTGGGATTCTGTAAGGTTCCGGAGGGTTCTGCGGGGTTCCGTAGGGACCCGTAGAGTTCCGTAGTGGCTGGTAAAGTTCCGTAGGGCCCTGTGGGGTTCTGTATGGACCTGTAGGGTTCCGTAGGGGCCTGCAGGGTTCCGTAAGTGCCCGCAGGTGTCTGTAGGGTTCCGTAGGGGTCTGTAGGGTTCCGTAGGCACCTGTAGTGTTCTGTAGGAGCCCATAGGGTTTTAGTGAGGTTCCGTTGTGTTGCTAAGGGTCTTGTAGAGTGCTGTCGGGTCCTGGAGTATTCTGTAGGGTTCCAGAGGGGCTGGTAGGGTTCTGTCGAAATCTGAAGGGTTCCCTAGGGGCCCATAGAGTCCCGTAGATTTCCGTAGGGGCCTGTAGGGTTGTGTAAGTGCCCGCAGGGGTTGGTAGGAGCTTGTAGGGTGCCATATGTTTCCGGAGGGTTGTGTAGGGTTCCGTAGGGGCCTGTGGTGTTCCCTAGGGGCCTGTAGAGTCTCGTACAGTTCCGTAGGGTCCTGTAGGTTTCCATAAGCGCCCGCAGAGGTCTGAAGGGGCCCGTACTGTTCCGTAAGGATCCATAGGGTTCCGTAGAGCTTCGTAGGTTCCCTAGAGGCCTCTGGAGTACCGCAGGAGCCAGTAGTGTTCCGTAGGGTCCTCTAGGGTTGAGTAAGTGCCCGCAGGAGTCTGTAGGAATCCGTGGGATTCTGTAAGGTTCTGGAGGGTTCTGCAGGGTTCCATAGGGGTCCGTAGAGTTCCATAGTGGCCGGTAAAGTTCCCTAGGGCCCTGTACCGTTCCGTAACTGCCTGCAAGGGTCTTTAGGCTTCCGTAGGGGCTGGTAGGGTTCCATAAAGTTCCGTGGGTTCCTGCAGAGTTCTGCAAGTGCCCGCAAGGGCCTGTAGGGGCCCACAGTGTTTCTGCCAGGTTCCGTAGAGTTCCGTAGGGGCCATATTTTTCTGTAGTGGCTGGTAGTATTCTGTAGGGGTCTGTAGGGTTCCGTAGGCGCCTGCAGTGTTCTGTAGGAGCCCATAGGGTTTTAGTGAGGTTCCGTTGTGTTGCTAAGGGTCTTGTAGAGTGCTGTCGGGTCCTGGAGTATTCTGTAGGGTTCCAGAGGGCCTCGTAGGGTTCCATCGAAATCTATAGGGTTCCCTAGGGGCCCATAGAGTCCCGTAGATTTCCGTAGGGACCTGTAGGGTTGTGTAAGTGCCCGCAGAAGTCTGTAGGAGTCTGTGGGATTCTGTAAGGTTCCGGAGGGTTCTGCGGGGTTCCGTAGGGACCCGTAGAGTTCCGTAGTGGCTGGTAAAGTTCCGTAGGGCCCTGTGGGGTTCTGTATGGACCTGTAGGGTTCCGTAGGGGCCTGCAGGGTTCCGTAAGTGCCCGCAGGTGTCTGTAGGGTTCCGTAGGGGTCTGTAGGGTTCCGTAGGCACCTGCAGTGTTCTGTAGGAGCCCATAGGGTTTTAGTGAGGTTCCGTTGTGTTGCTAAGGGTCTTGTAGAGTGCTGTCGGGTCCTGGAGTATTCTGTAGGGTTCCAGAGGGGCTGGTAGGGTTCCGTCGAAATCTGAAGGGTTCCCTAGGGGCCCATAGAGTCCCGTAGATTTCCGTAGGGGCCTGTGGGGTTGTGTAAGTGCCCGCAGGGGTTGGTAGGAGCTTGTAGGGTGCCATATGTTTCCGGAGGGTTGTGTAGGGTTCCGTAGGGGCCTGTGGTGTTCCCTAGGGGCCTGTAGAGTCTCGTACAGTTCCGTAGGGTCCTGTAGGTTTCCATAAGCGCCCGCAGAGGTCTGAAGGGGCCCGTACTGTTCCGTAAGGATCCATAGGGTTCCGTAGAGCTTCGTAGGTTCCCTAGAGGCCTCTGGAGTACCGCAGGAGCCAGCAGTGTTCCGTAGGGTCCTCTAGGGTTGAGTAAGTGCCCGCAGGAGTCTGTAGGAATCCGTGGGATTCTGTAAGGTTCTGGAGGGTTCTGCAGGGTTCCGTAGGGGCCCGTAGAGTTCCATAGTGGCTGGTAAAGTTCCCTAGGGCCCTGTACCGTTCCGTAACTGCCTGCAAGGGTCTTTAGGCTTCCGTAGGGGCTGGTAGGGTTCCATAAAGTTCCGTGGGTTCCTGCAGAGTTCTGCAAGTGCCCGCAAGGGCCTGTAGGGGCCCACAGTGTTTCTGCCAGGTTCCGTAGAGTTCCGTAGGGGCCATATTTTTCTGTAGTGGCTGGTAGTATTCTGTAGGGGTCTGTAGGGTTCCGTAGGCGCCTGCAGTGTTCTATAGGAGCCCATAGGGTTTTAGTGAGGTTCCGTTGTGTTGCTAAGGGTCTTGTAGAGTGCTGTCGGGTCCTGGAGTATTCTGTAGGGTTCCAGAGGGCCTCGTAGGGTTCCATCGAAATCTATAGGGTTCCCTAGGGGCCCATAGAGTCCCGTAGATTTCCGTAGGGACCTGTAGGGTTGTGTAAGTGCCCGCAGAAGTCTGTAGGAGTCTGTGGGATTCTGTAAGGTTCCGGAGGGTTCTGCGGGGTTCCGTAGGGACCCGTAGAGTTCCGTAGTGGCTGGTAAAGTTCCGTAGGGCCCTGTGGGGTTCTGTATGGACCTGTAGGGTTCCGTAGGGGCCTGCAGGGTTCCGTAAGTGCCCGCAGGTGTCTGTAGGGTTCCGTAGGGGTCTGTAGGGTTCCGTAGGCACCTGTAGTGTTCTGTAGGAGCCCATAGGGTTTTAGTGAGGTTCCGTTGTGTTGCTAAGGGTCTTGTAGAGTGCTGTCGGGTCCTGGAGTATTCTGTAGGGTTCCAGAGGGGCTGGTAGGGTTCCGTCGAAATCTGAAGGGTTCCCTAGGGGCCCGTAGAGTCCCGTAGATTTCCGTAGGGGCCTGTAGGGTTGTGTAAGTGCCCGCAGGGGTTGGTAGGAGCTTGTAGGGTGCCATATGTTTCCGGAGGGTTGTGTAGGGTTCCGTAGGGGCCTGTGGTGTTCCCTAGGGGCCTGTAGAGTCTCGTACAGTTCCGTAGGGTCCTGTAGGTTTCCATAAGCGCCCGCAGAGGTCTGAAGGGGCCCGTACTGTTCCGTAAGGATCCATAGGGTTCCGTAGAGCTTCGTAGGTTCCCTAGAGGCCTCTGGAGTACCGCAGGAGCCAGCAGTGTTCCGTAGGGTCCTCTAGGGTTGAGTAAGTGCCCGCAGGAGTCTGTAGGAATCCGTGGGATTCTGTAAGGTTCTGGAGGGTTCTGCAGGGTTCCGTAGGGGCCCGTAGAGTTCCATAGTGGCCGGTAAAGTTCCCTAGGGCCCTGTACCGTTCCGTAACTGCCTGCAAGGGTCTTTAGGCTTCCGTAGGGGCTGGTAGGGTTCCATAAAGTTCCGTGGGTTCCTGCAGAGTTCTGCAAGTGCCCGCAAGGGCCTGTAGGGGCCCACAGTGTTTCTGCCAGGTTCCGTAGAGTTCCGTAGGGGCCATATTTTTCTGTAGTGGCTGGTAGTATTCTGTAGGGGTCTGTAGGGTTCCGTAGGCGCCTGCAGTGTTCTGTAGGAGCCCATAGGGTTTTAGTGAGGTTCCGTTGTGTTGCTAAGGGTCTTGTAGAGTGCTGTCGGGTCCTGGAGTATTCTGTAGGGTTCCAGAGGGCCTCGTAGGGTTCCATCGAAATCTATAGGGTTCCCTAGGGGCCCATAGAGTCCCGTAGATTTCCGTAGGGACCTGTAGGGTTGTGTAAGTGCCCGCAGAAGTCTGTAGGAGTCTGTGGGATTCTGTAAGGTTCCGGAGGGTTCTGCGGGGTTCCGTAGGGACCCGTAGAGTTCCGTAGTGGCTGGTAAAGTTCCGTAGGGCCCTGTGGGGTTCTGTATGGACCTGTAGGGTTCCGTAGGGGCCTGCAGGGTTCCGTAAGTGCCCGCAGGTGTCTGTAGGGTTCCGTAGGGGTCTGTAGGGTTCCGTAGGCACCTGTAGTGTTCTGTAGGAGCCCATAGGGTTTTAGTGAGGTTCCGTTGTGTTGCTAAGGGTCTTGTAGAGTGCTGTCGGGTCCTGGAGTATTCTGTAGGGTTCCAGAGGGGCTGGTAGGGTTCTGTCGAAATCTGAAGGGTTCCCTAGGGGCCCATAGAGTCCCGTAGATTTCCGTAGGGGCCTGTAGGGTTGTGTAAGTGCCCGCAGGGGTTGGTAGGAGCTTGTAGGGTGCCATATGTTTCCGGAGGGTTGTGTAGGGTTCCGTAGGGGCCTGTGGTGTTCCCTAGGGGCCTGTAGAGTCTCGTACAGTTCCGTAGGGTCCTGTAGGTTTCCATAAGCGCCCGCAGAGGTCTGAAGGGGCCCGTACTGTTCCGTAAGGATCCATAGGGTTCCGTAGAGCTTCGTAGGTTCCCTAGAGGCCTCTGGAGTACCGCAGGAGCCAGTAGTGTTCCGTAGGGTCCTCTAGGGTTGAGTAAGTGCCCGCAGGAGTCTGTAGGAATCCGTGGGATTCTGTAAGGTTCTGGAGGGTTCTGCAGGGTTCCATAGGGGTCCGTAGAGTTCCATAGTGGCCGGTAAAGTTCCCTAGGGCCCTGTACCGTTCCGTAACTGCCTGCAAGGGTCTTTAGGCTTCCGTAGGGGCTGGTAGGGTTCCATAAAGTTCCGTGGGTTCCTGCAGAGTTCTGCAAGTGCCCGCAAGGGCCTGTAGGGGCCCACAGTGTTTCTGCCAGGTTCCGTAGAGTTCCGTAGGGGCCATATTTTTCTGTAGTGGCTGGTAGTATTCTGTAGGGGTCTGTAGGGTTCCGTAGGCGCCTGCAGTGTTCTGTAGGAGCCCATAGGGTTTTAGTGAGGTTCCGTTGTGTTGCTAAGGGTCTTGTAGAGTGCTGTCGGGTCCTGGAGTATTCTGTAGGGTTCCAGAGGGCCTCGTAGGGTTCCATCGAAATCTATAGGGTTCCCTAGGGGCCCATAGAGTCCCGTAGATTTCCGTAGGGACCTGTAGGGTTGTGTAAGTGCCCGCAGAAGTCTGTAGGAGTCTGTGGGATTCTGTAAGGTTCCGGAGGGTTCTGCGGGGTTCCGTAGGGACCCGTAGAGTTCCGTAGTGGCTGGTAAAGTTCCGTAGGGCCCTGTGGGGTTCTGTATGGACCTGTAGGGTTCCGTAGGGGCCTGCAGGGTTCCGTAAGTGCCCGCAGGTGTCTGTAGGGTTCCGTAGGGGTCTGTAGGGTTCCGTAGGCACCTGCAGTGTTCTGTAGGAGCCCATAGGGTTTTAGTGAGGTTCCGTTGTGTTGCTAAGGGTCTTGTAGAGTGCTGTCGGGTCCTGGAGTATTCTGTAGGGTTCCAGAGGGGCTGGTAGGGTTCCGTCGAAATCTGAAGGGTTCCCTAGGGGCCCATAGAGTCCCGTAGATTTCCGTAGGGGCCTGTGGGGTTGTGTAAGTGCCCGCAGGGGTTGGTAGGAGCTTGTAGGGTGCCATATGTTTCCGGAGGGTTGTGTAGGGTTCCGTAGGGGCCTGTGGTGTTCCCTAGGGGCCTGTAGAGTCTCGTACAGTTCCGTAGGGTCCTGTAGGTTTCCATAAGCGCCCGCAGAGGTCTGAAGGGGCCCGTACTGTTCCGTAAGGATCCATAGGGTTCCGTAGAGCTTCGTAGGTTCCCTAGAGGCCTCTGGAGTACCGCAGGAGCCAGCAGTGTTCCGTAGGGTCCTCTAGGGTTGAGTAAGTGCCCGCAGGAGTCTGTAGGAATCCGTGGGATTCTGTAAGGTTCTGGAGGGTTCTGCAGGGTTCCGTAGGGGCCCGTAGAGTTCCATAGTGGCTGGTAAAGTTCCCTAGGGCCCTGTACCGTTCCGTAACTGCCTGCAAGGGTCTTTAGGCTTCCGTAGGGGCTGGTAGGGTTCCATAAAGTTCCGTGGGTTCCTGCAGAGTTCTGCAAGTGCCCGCAAGGGCCTGTAGGGGCCCACAGTGTTTCTGCCAGGTTCCGTAGAGTTCCGTAGGGGCCATATTTTTCTGTAGTGGCTGGTAGTATTCTGTAGGGGTCTGTAGGGTTCCGTAGGCGCCTGCAGTGTTCTATAGGAGCCCATAGGGTTTTAGTGAGGTTCCGTTGTGTTGCTAAGGGTCTTGTAGAGTGCTGTCGGGTCCTGGAGTATTCTGTAGGGTTCCAGAGGGCCTCGTAGGGTTCCATCGAAATCTATAGGGTTCCCTAGGGGCCCATAGAGTCCCGTAGATTTCCGTAGGGACCTGTAGGGTTGTGTAAGTGCCCGCAGAAGTCTGTAGGAGTCTGTGGGATTCTGTAAGGTTCCGGAGGGTTCTGCGGGGTTCCGTAGGGACCCGTAGAGTTCTGTAGTGGCTGGTAAAGTTCCGTAGGGCCCTGTGGGGTTCTGTATGGACCTGTAGGGTTCCGTAGGGGCCTGCAGGGTTCCGTAAGTGCCCGCAGGTGTCTGTAGGGTTCCGTAGGGGTCTGTAGGGTTCCGTAGGCACCTGTAGTGTTCTGTAGGAGCCCATAGGGTTTTAGTGAGGTTCCGTTGTGTTGCTAAGGGTCTTGTAGAGTGCTGTCGGGTCCTGGAGTATTCTGTAGGGTTCCAGAGGGGCTGGTAGGGTTCCGTCGAAATCTGAAGGGTTCCCTAGGGGCCCGTAGAGTCCCGTAGATTTCCGTAGGGGCCTGTAGGGTTGTGTAAGTGCCCGCAGGGGTTGGTAGGAGCTTGTAGGGTGCCATATGTTTCCGGAGGGTTGTGTAGGGTTCCGTAGGGGCCTGTGGTGTTCCCTAGGGGCCTGTAGAGTCTCGTACAGTTCCGTAGGGTCCTGTAGGTTTCCATAAGCGCCCGCAGAGGTCTGAAGGGGCCCGTACTGTTCCGTAAGGATCCATAGGGTTCCGTAGAGCTTCGTAGGTTCCCTAGAGGCCTCTGGAGTACCGCAGGAGCCAGCAGTGTTCCGTAGGGTCCTCTAGGGTTGAGTAAGTGCCCGCAGGAGTCTGTAGGAATCCGTGGGATTCTGTAAGGTTCTGGAGGGTTCTGCAGGGTTCCGTAGGGGCCCGTAGAGTTCCATAGTGGCCGGTAAAGTTCCCTAGGGCCCTGTACCGTTCCGTAACTGCCTGCAAGGGTCTTTAGGCTTCCGTAGGGGCTGGTAGGGTTCCATAAAGTTCC